>NW_024543119.1:0-251847 GCF_018167655.1 Microtus oregoni | reverse complement strand
GGGGTGCTCAGTACTCAGGGTGCTGGGTGCTCAGTACTCGGGTTCTGGGTGCTCAGTGCTCAGGGTGCTGGGTGCTCAGTGCTCGGGGTGCTGGGTGCTTAGTGCTCAGTACTCAGGGTGCTGGGTGCTCAGTGCTCAGGGCGCTGGTGCTCAGTGCTCAGGGTGCTGGGTGCTCAGTACTCAGGGTGCTCAGTGCTCAGTACTCGGGGTGCTGGGTGCTCAGTGCTCGGGGTGCTGGGTGCTCAGTGCTCAGTACTCAGGGTGCTGGGTGCTCAGTGCTCAGGGTGCTGGGTGCTCAGTGCTCAGGGTGCTGGGTACTCAGTGCTCAGGGTGCTCGGTGCTCAGTGCTCAGGGTGCTGGGTGCTCAGTGCTCGCGGTGCTGGGTGCTCAGTGCTCGGGGTGCTCGGTGCTCAGTACTCAGGGTGCTGGGTGCTCAGTGCTCAGTACTCAGGGTGCTGGGTGCTCAGTGCTCGCGGTGCTGGGTGCTCAGTGCTCGGGGTGCTCGGTGCTCAGTACTCAGGGTGCTGGGTGCTCAGTGCTCGAGGTGCTCAGTACTCAGGGTGCTGTGTGTTCAGTGCTCAGGGTGCTGGGTGCTCAGTACTCAGGGTGCTCGGTGCTTAGTACTCAGGGTGCTGGGTGATCAGTACTCCGGGTGCTGGGTGCTCAGTGCTCGGGGGTGCTCGGTGCTCAGTGCTCAAGGTGCTGGGTGCTCAGTACTCAGGGTGCTCATTGCTCAGGGTGCATGGTGCTCAGTACTCAGGGTGCTGGTGCTCGGTGCTCAGGTGCTCGGTGCTCGGGGTGCTGGGTGCTCAGTGCTCGGGGTGCTCAGAGCTCAGTACTCAGGGTGCTGGGTGCTCAGTGCTCAGGGTGCTCGGTGCTCAGTACTCAGGGTGCTGGATGCTCAGTGCTCGGGGTGATCGGTGCTCAGTACGTTGGGTGCTCACTACTCAGGGTGCTGGGTGCTCAGTGCTCAGGGTGCTGGGTGCTCAGTACGTTGGGTGCTCACTACTCAGGGTGCTGGGTGCTCAGTGCTCAGGGTGCTGGGTGCTCAGGTGCTCAGGGTGCTGGGTGCTCAGTGCTCAGGGTGCTGGGTGCTCAGTACTCAGGGTGCTGGGTGCTCAGTGCTCGGGGTGCTGGGTGCTCAGTGCTCAAGGTGCTGGGTGCTCAGTACTCAGGGTGCTGGGTGCTCAGTACTCGGGGTGCTGGGTGCTCAGTACTCAGGGTGCTGGGTGCTCAGTACTCAGGGTGCTGGGTGCTCAGTACTCGGGTGCTGGGTGCTCAGTGCTAAGGGTGCTGGGTGCTCAGTGCTCGGGGTGCTGGGTGCTCAGTGCTCAGTACTCAGTGTGCTGGTGCTCAGTGCTCGGGGTGCTGGGTGCTCAGTCCTCAGTACTCAGGGTGCTGGGTGCTCAGTGCTCATTGTGCTGCGTGCTCAGTGCTCAGGGTGCTGGGTGCTCAGTGCTCAGGGTGCTGGGTACTCAGTGCTCATGGTGCTGGGTGCTCAGTACTCAGGGTGCTGGGTGCTCAGTGCTCAGGGTGCTGGGTGCTCAGTGCTCAGGATGCTGGGTGCTCAGTGCTCGGGGTACCTAGTGCTCAGTGCTCGGGGTGCTGGGTGCTCAGTGCTCAGTGCCCAGGGTGCTGGGTGCTCAGTGCTCAGTGCTCAGGGTGCTGGTTGCTCAGTACTCAAGGTGCTGGGGTGCTCAGTGCTCAGTGTGCTGGGTGCTCAGTCCTCGGGATGCTCTGTGCTCAGTGATCAGGGTGCTGGGTGCTCAGTACTCAGGGTTCTCAGTGCTCAGTACTCAGGGTGCTGGGTACTCAGTGCTCAGGGTGCTGGGTGCTCAGTACTCAGGGTGCTCAGTGCTCAGTACTTGGGGTGCTTGGTGCTCAGTACTCAGGGTGCTCAGTGCTCAGTACTCGGGGTGCTGGGTGCTCAGTGCTCAGGGTGCTCAGTGCTCAGTGCTCGGAGTGCTGGGTGCTCAGTGCTCGGGGCGCTGGGTGCTCAGTGCTCGGGGTGCTGGGTGCACAGTACTCGGGGTGCTGGGTGCTCAGTGATCGGGGTGCAGGGTGCTCAGTGCTCTGGGTGCTTAGTGCTCAGTACTCAGGGTGCTCACTGCTCGGGGAGCTCGGTGCTCAGTACTCAGGGTGCTGGGTGCTCAGTACTCAGTGCTCGGGGTCCTGGGTGCTCCGTGCTCGGGATGCTGGGTGCTCAGTGCTCAGGGTGCTGGGTGCTCAGTGATCGGGGTGCTGGGTGCTCAGTGCTCTGGGTGCTTAGTGCTCAGTACTCAGGGTGCTCACTGCTCGGGGAGCTCGGTGCTCAGTACTCAGGGTGCTGGGTGCTCAGTGCTCAGTACTCAGGTGCTGGGTGCTCAGTGCTCATTGTGCTGCGTGCTCAGTGCTCAGGGTGCTGGTTGCTCAGTGCTCAGGGTGCTGGGTGCTCAGTGCTCAGGATGCTGGGTGCTCAGTGCTCGGGGTACCTAGTGCTCAGTGCTCGGGGTGCTGGGTGCTCAGTGCTCAGTGCCCAGGGTGCTGGGTGCTCAGTGCTCAGTGCTCAGGGTGCTGGTTGCTCAGTACTCAGGGTGCTGGGTGCTCAGTGCTCAGTGTGCTGGGTGCTCAGTCCTCGGGATGCTCTGTGCTCAGTGATCAGGGTGCTCGGTGCTCAGTACTCAGGGTTCTCAGTGCTCAGTACTCAGGGTGCTGGGTACTCAGTGCTCAGGGTGCTGGGTGCTCAGTACTCAGGGTGCTCAGTGCTCAGTACTTGGGGTGCTTGGTGCTCAGTACTCAGGGTGCTCAGTGCTCAGTACTCGGGGTGCTGGGTGCTCAGTGCTCAGGGTGCTCAGTGCTCAGTGATCGGAGTGCTGGGTGCTCAGTGCTCGGGGGCGCTGGGTGCTCAGTGCTCGGGGTGCTGGGGTGCACAGTACTCGGGGTGCTGGGTGCTCAGTGATCGGGGTGCAGGGTGCTCAGTGCTCGGGGTGCTGGGTGCTCAGTGCTCAGGGTGCTGGGTGCTCAGTGATCGGGGTGCTGGGTGCTCAGTGCTCTGGGTGCTTAGTGCTCAGTACTCAGGGTGCTCACTGCTCGGGGAGCTCGGTGCTCAGTACTCAGGGGTGCTGGGTGCTCAGTACTCAGTGCTCGGGGTCCTGGGTGCTCCGTGCTCGGGATGCTGGGTGCTCAGTGCTCAGGGTGCTGGGTGCTCAGTGCTCGGGGTGCTGGGTGCTCAGTGCTCAGTACTCAGGGTGCTGCGTGCTCAGTGCTCAGGGTGCTGGGTGCTCAGTGCTCAGTACTCAGGGTGCTGGGTGCTCAGTACTCAGGGTGCTGGGTGCTCAGTGCTCGGGGTGCTGGGTGCTCAGTGCTCAGGGTGCTGGGGTGCTCAGTACTCACGGTGCTGGGTGCTCAGTACTCGAGTTGCTGGGCGCTCAGTACTCAGGGTGCTGGGTGCTCAGTACTCAGGGTGCTGGGTGCTCAGTACTCGGGTTCTGGGTGCTCAGTGCTCAGGGTGCTGGGTGCTCAGTGCTCGGGGTGCTGGGTGCTTAGTGCTCAGTACTCAGGGTGCTGGGTGCTCAGTGCTCAGGGCGCTGGGTGCTCAGTGCTCAGGGTGCTGGGTGCTCAGTACTCAGGGTGCTCAGTGCTCAGTACTCTGGGGTGCTGGGTGCTCAGTGCTCGGGGTGCTGGGTGCTCAGTGCTCAGTACTCAGGGTGCTGGGTGCTCAGTGCTCAGGGTGCTGGGTGCTCAGTGCTCAGGGTGCTGGGTGCTCAGTACTCAGGGTGCTGGGTGCTCAGTGCTCGGGGTGCTGGGTGCTCAGTGCTCAAGGTGCTGGGTGCTCAGTACTCAGGGTGCTGGGTGCTCAGTACTCGGGGTGCTGGGTGCTCAGTACTCAGGGTGCTGGGTGCTCAGTACTCAGGGTGCTGGGTGCTCAGTACTCGGGTGCTGGGTGCTCAGTGCTAAGGGTGCTGGGTGCTCAGTGCTCGGGGGTGCTGGGTGCTCAGTGCTCAGTACTCAGTGTGCTGGGTGCTCAGTGCTCGGGGTGCTGGGTGCTCAGTGCTCAGTACTCAGGGTGCTGGGTGCTCAGTGCTCATTGTGCTGCGTGCTCAGTGCTCAGGGTGCTGGGTGCTCAGGTGCTCAGGGTGCTGGGTACTCAGTGCTCATGGTGCTGGGTGCTCAGTACTCAGGTTGCTGGGTGCTCAGTGCTCAGGGTGCTGGTGCTCAGTGCTCAGGATGCTGGGTGCTCAGTGCTCGGGGGTACCTAGTGCTCAGTGCTCGGGGTGCTGGGTGCTCAGTGCTCAGTGCCCAGGGTGCTGGGTGCTCAGTGCTCAGTGCTCAGGGTGCTGGTTGCTCAGTACTCAAGGTGCTGGGTGCTCAGTGCTCAGTGTGCTGGGTGCTCAGTCCTCGGGATGCTCTGTGCTCAGTGATCAGGGTGCTGGGTGCTCAGAACTCAGGGTTCTCAGTGCTCAGTACTCAGGGTGCTGGGTACTCAGTGCTCAGGGTGCTGGGGTGCTCAGTACTCAGGGTGCTCAGTGCTCAGTACTTGGGGTGCTTGGTGCTCAGTACTCAGGGTGCTCAGTGCTCAGTACTCGGGGTGCTGGGTGCTCAGTGCTCAGGGTGCTCAGTGCTCAGTGCTCGGAGTGCTGGGTGCTCAGTGCTCGGGGCGCTGGGTGCTCAGTGCTCGGGGGTGCTGGGTGCACAGTACTCGGGGTGCTGGGTGCTCAGTGATCGGGGTGCAGGGTGCTCAGTGCTCTGGGTGCTTAGTGCTCAGTACTCAGGGTGCTCACTGCTCGGGGAGCTCGGTGCTCAGTACTCAGGGTGCTGGGTGCTCAGTACTCAGTGCTCGGGGTCCTGGGTGCTCCGTGCTCGGGATGCTGGGTGCTCAGTGCTCAGGGTGCTGGGTGCTCAGTGATCGGGGTGCTGGGTGCTCAGTGCTCTGGGTGCTTAGTGCTCAGTACTCAGGGTGCTCACTGCTCGGGGAGCTCGGTGCTCATTACTCAGCGTGCTGGGTGCTCAGTGCTCAGTACTCAGGGTGCTGGGTGCTCAGTGCTCATTGTGCTGCGTGCTCAGTGCTCAGGGTGCTGGTTGCTCAGTGCTCAGGGTGCTGGGTGCTCAGTGCTCAGGATGCTGGGTGCTCAGTGCTCGGGGTACCTAGTGCTCAGTGCTCGGGGTGCTGGGTGCTCAGTGCTCAGTGCCCAGGGTGCTGGGTGCTCAGTGCTCAGTGCTCAGGGTGCTGGTTGCTCAGTACTCAGGGTGCTGGGTGCTCAGTGCTCAGTGTGCTGGGTGCTCAGTCCTCGGGATGCTCTGTGCTCAGTGATCAGGGTGCTCGGTGCTCAGTACTCAGGGTTCTCAGTGCTCAGTACTCAGGGTGCTGGGTACTCAGTGCTCAGGGTGCTGGGTGCTCAGTACTCAGGGTGCTCAGTGCTCAGTACTTGGGGTGCTTGGTGCTCAGTACTCAGGGTGCTCAGTGCTCAGTACTCGGGGGTGCTGGGTGCTCAGTGCTCAGGGTGCTCAGTGCTCAGTGATCGGAGTGCTGGGTGCTCAGTGCTCGGGGCGCTGGGTGCTCAGTGCTCGGGGTGCTGGGTGCACAGTACTCGGGGTGCTGGGTGCTCAGTGATCGGGGTGCAGGGTGCTCAGTGCTCGGGGTGCTGGGTGCTCAGTGCTCAGGGTGCTGGGTGCTCAGTGATCGGGGTGCTGGGTGCTCAGTGCTCTGGGTGCTTAGTGCTCAGTACTCAGGGTGCTCACTGCTCGGGGAGCTCGGTGCTCAGTACTCAGGGTGCTGGGTGCTCAGTACTCAGTGCTCGGGGTCCTGGGTGCTCCGTGCTCGGGATGCTGGGTGCTCAGTGCTCAGGGTGCTGGGTGCTCAGTGCTCGGGGTGCTGGGTGCTCAGTGCTCAGTACTCAGGGTGCTGCGTGCTCAGTGCTCAGGGTGCTGGGTGCTCAGTGCTCAGTACTCAGGGTGCTGGGTGCTCAGTACTCAGGGTGCTGGGTGCTCAGTGCTCGGGGTGCTGGGTGCTCAGTGCTCAGGGTGCTGGGTGCTCAGTACTCACGGTGCTGGGTGCTCAGTACTCGAGGTGCTGGGCGCTCAGTACTCAGGGTGCTGGGTGCTCAGTACTCAGGGTGCTGGGTGCTCAGTACTCGGGTTCTGGGTGCTCAGTGCTCAGGGTGCTGGGTGCTCAGTGCTCGGGGTGCTGGGTGCTTAGTGCTCAGTACTCAGGGTGCTGGGTGCTCAGTGCTCAGGGCGCTGGGTGCTCAGTGCTCAGGGTGCTGGGTGCTCAGTACTCAGGGTGCTCAGTGCTCAGTACTCGGGGTGCTGGGTGCTCAGTGCTCGGGGTGCTGGGTGCTCAGTGCTCAGTACTCAGGGTGCTGGGTGCTCAGTGCTCAGGGTGCTGGGTGCTCAGTGCTCAGGGTGCTGGGTACTCAGTGCTCAGGGTGCTCGGTGCTCAGTGCTCAGGGTGCTGGGTGCTCAGTGCTCGCGGTGCTGGGTGCTCAGTGCTCGGGGTGCTCGGTGCTCAGTACTCAGGGTGCTGGGTGCTCAGTGCTCAGTACTCAGGGTGCTGGGTGCTCAGTGCTCGCGGTGCTGGGTGCTCAGTGCTCGGGGTGCTCGGTGCTCAGTACTCAGGGTGCTGGGTGCTCAGTGCTCGAGGTGCTCAGTACTCAGGGTGCTGTGTGTTCAGTGCTCAGGGTGCTGGGTGCTCAGTACTCAGGGTGCTCGGTGCTTAGTACTCAGGGTGCTGGGTGATCAGTACTCCGGGTGCTGGGTGCTCAGTGCTCGGGGTGCTCGGTGCTCAGTGCTCAAGGTGCTGGGTGCTCAGTACTCAGGGTGCTCATTGCTCAGGGTGCATGGTGCTCAGTACTCAGGGTGCTGGGTGCTCGGTGCTCAGGGTGCTCGGTGCTCGGGGTGCTGGGTGCTCAGTGCTCGGGGTGCTCAGAGCTCAGTACTCAGGGTGCTGGGTGCTCAGTGCTCAGGGTGCTCGGTGCTCAGTACTCAGGGTGCTGGATGCTCAGTGCTCGGGGTGATCGGTGCTCAGTACGTTGGGTGCTCACTACTCAGGGTGCTGGGTGCTCAGTGCTCAGGGTGCTGGGTGCTCAGTACGTTGGGTGCTCACTACTCAGGGTGCTGGGTGCTCAGTGCTCAGGGTGCTGGGTGCTCAGTGCTCAGGGTGCTGGGTGCTCAGTGCTCAGGGTGCTGGGTGCTCAGTACTCAGGGTGCTGGGTGCTCAGTGCTCGGGGTGCTGGGTGCTCAGTGCTCAAGGTGCTGGGTGCTCAGTACTCAGGGTGCTGGGTGCTCAGTACTCGGGGTGCTGGGTGCTCAGTACTCAGGGTGCTGGGTACTCAGTACTCAGGGTGCTGGGTGCTCAGTACTCGGGTGCTGGGTGCTCAGTGCTAAGGGTGCTGGGTGCTCAGTGCTCGGGGTGCTGGGTGCTCAGTGCTCAGTACTCAGTGTGCTGGGTGCTCAGTGCTCGGGGTGCTGGGTGCTCAGTGCTCAGTACTCAGGGTGCTGGGTGCTCAGTGCTCATTGTGCTGCGTGCTCAGTGCTCAGGGTGCTGGGTGCTCAGTGCTCAGGGTGCTGGGTACTCAGTGCTCATGGTGCTGGGTGCTCAGTACTCAGGGTGCTGGGTGCTCAGTGCTCAGGGTGCTGGGTGCTCAGTGCTCAGGATGCTGGGTGCTCAGTGCTCGGGGTACCTAGTGCTCAGTGCTCGGGGTGCTGGGTGCTCAGTGCTCAGTGCCCAGGGTGCTGGGTGCTCAGTGCTCAGTGCTCAGGGTGCTGGTTGCTCAGTACTCAAGGTGCTGGGTGCTCAGTGCTCAGTGTGCTGGGTGCTCAGTCCTCGGGATGCTCTGTGCTCAGTGATCAGGGTGCTGGGTGCTCAGTACTCAGGGTTCTCAGTGCTCAGTACTCAGGGTGCTGGGTACTCAGTGCTCAGGGTGCTGGGTGCTCAGTACTCAGGGTGCTCAGTGCTCAGTACTTGGGGTGCTTGGTGCTCAGTACTCAGGGTGCTCAGTGCTCAGTACTCGGGGTGCTGGGTGCTCAGTGCTCAGGGTGCTCAGTGCTCAGTGCTCGGAGTGCTGGGTGCTCAGTGCTCGGGGCGCTGGGTGCTCAGTGCTCGGGGTGCTGGGTGCACAGTACTCGGGGTGCTGGGTGCTCAGTGATCGGGGTGCAGGGTGCTCAGTGCTCTGGGTGCTTAGTGCTCAGTACTCAGGGTGCTCACTGCTCGGGGAGCTCGGTGCTCAGTACTCAGGGTGCTGGGTGCTCAGTACTCAGTGCTCGGGGTCCTGGGTGCTCCGTGCTCGGGATGCTGGGTGCTCAGTGCTCAGGGTGCTGGGTGCTCAGTGATCGGGGTGCTGGGTGCTCAGTGCTCTGGGTGCTTAGTGCTCAGTACTCAGGGTGCTCACTGCTCGGGGAGCTCGGTGCTCAGTACTCAGGGTGCTGGGTGCTCAGTGCTCAGTACTCAGGGTGCTGGGTGCTCAGTGCTCATTGTGCTGCGTGCTCAGTGCTCAGGGTGCTGGGTGCTCAGTGCTCAGGGTGCTGGGTGCTCAGTGCTCAGGATGCTGGGTGCTCAGTGCTCGGGGTACCTAGTGCTCAGTGCTCGGGGTGCTGGGTGCTCAGTGCTCAGTGCCCAGGGTGCTGGGTGCTCAGTGCTCAGTGCTCAGGGTGCTGGTTGCTCAGTACTCAGGGTGCTGGGTGCTCAGTGCTCAGTGTGCTGGGTGCTCAGTCCTCGGGATGCTCTGTGCTCAGTGATCAGGGTGCTCGGTGCTCAGTACTCAGGGTTCTCAGTGCTCAGTACTCAGGGTGCTGGGTACTCAGTGCTCAGGGTGCTGGGTGCTCAGTACTCAGGGTGCTCAGTGCTCAGTACTTGGGGTGCTTGGTGCTCAGTACTCAGGGTGCTCAGTGCTCAGTACTCGGGGTGCTGGGTGCTCAGTGCTCAGGGTGCTCAGTGCTCAGTGCTCGGAGTGCTGGGTGCTCAGTGCTCGGGGCGCTGGGTGCTCAGTGCTCGGGGTGCTGGGTGCACAGTACTCGGGGTGCTGGGTGCTCAGTGATCGGGGTGCAGGGTGCTCAGTGCTCGGGGTGCTGGGTGCTCAGTGCTCAGGGTGCTGGGTGCTCAGTGATCGGGGTGCTGGGTGCTCAGTGCTCTGGGTGCTTAGTGCTCAGTACTCAGGGTGCTCACTGCTCGGGGAGCTCGGTGCTCAGTACTCAGGGTGCTGGGTGCTCAGTACTCAGTGCTCGGGGTCCTGGGTGCTCCGTGCTCGGGATGCTGGGTGCTCAGTGCTCTGGGTGCGTAGTGCTCAGTACTCAGGGTGCTGGGTGCTCAGCGCTCAGTACTCAGGGTGCTGGGTGCTCAGTGCTCATTGTGCTGCGTGCTCAGTGCTCAGGGTGCTGGGTGCTCAGTGCTCAGGGTGCTGGGTGCTCAGTGCTCAGGATGCTGGGTGCTCAGTGCTCGGGGTACCTAGTGCTCAGTGCTCGGGGTGCTGGGTGCTCAGTGCTCAGTGCCCAGGGTGCTGGGTGCTCAGTGCTCAGTGCTCAGGGTGCTGGTTGCTCAGTACTCAGGGTGCTGGGTGCTCAGTGCTCAGTGTGCTGGGTGCTCAGTCCTCGGGATGCTCTGTGCTCAGTGATCAGGGTGCTCGGTGCTCAGTACTCAGGGTTCTCAGTGCTCAGTACTCAGGGTGCTGGGTACTCAGTGCTCAGGGTGCTGGGTGCTCAGTACTCAGGGTGCTCAGTGCTCAGTACTTGGGGTGCTTGGTGCTCAGTACTCAGGGTGCTCAGTGCTCAGTACTCGGGGTGCTGGGTGCTCAGTGCTCAGGGTGCTCAGTGCTCAGTGCTCGGAGTGCTGGGTGCTCAGTGCTCGGGGCGCTGGGTGCTCAGTGCTCGGGGTGCTGGGTGCACAGTACTCGGGGTGCTGGGTGCTCAGTGATCGGGGTGCAGGGTGCTCAGTGCTCGGGGTGCTGGGTGCTCAGTGCTCAGGGTGCTGGGTGCTCAGTGATCGGGGTGCTGGGTGCTCAGTGCTCTGGGTGCTTAGTGCTCAGTACTCAGGGTGCTCACTGCTCGGGGAGCTCGGTGCTCAGTACTCAGTGTGCTGGGTGCTCAGTACTCAGTGCTCGGGGTCCTGGGTGCTCCGTGCTCGGGATGCTGGGTGCTCAGTGCTCTGGGTGCGTAGTGCTCAGTACTCAGGGTGCTGGGTGCTCAGTACTCAGGGTGCTCAGTGCTCGGGGTGCTGGGTGCTCAGTACTCAGGGTGCTGGGTGCTCAGTACTCAGGGACCTGGCTGCTCATTCTCGGGGTGCTGGGTGCTCAGTGCTCAGAGTGCTGGGTGCTCAGTGCTCAGGGTGCTGGGTGCTCAGTGCTCAGTACTCAGGGTGCTGGGTGCTCAGTGCTCGGGGTGCTGGGTGCTCAGTGCTCAGTCCTCAGGGTGCTGGGTGCTCAGTGCTCAGGGTGCTGGGTGCTCAGTGCTCAGTACTCAGGGTGCTGGGTGCTCAGTGCTCGGGGTGCTGGGTGCTCAGTGCTCAGTACTCAGGGTGCTGGGTGCTCAGTGCTCGGGGTGCTGGGTGCTCAGTGCTCAGTCCTCAGGGTGCTGGGTGCTCAGTGCTCAGGGTGCTGGGTGCTAAGTGCTCAGGGTGCTGGGTGCTCAGTGCTCAGGTGCTGGGTACTCAGTGCTCAGGGTGCTGGGTGCTCAGTACTCAGGGTGCTCAGTGCTCAGTATTCGGGGTGCTGGGTGCTCAGTGCTCAGGGTGCTCAGTGCTCAGTACTCGGGGTGCTGGGTGCTCAGTGCTCAGGGTGCTCAGTGCTCAGTTCTCGGGGTGCTGGGTGCTCAGTGATCGGGGCGCTGGGTGCTCAGTGCTCGGGGTGCTGGGTGCTCAGTACTCGGGGTGCTGGGTGCTCAGTGTTCAGGGTGCTCAGTGCTCAGTACTCAGTGCTCAGGGTGCTCAGTGCTCAGTGCTCAGGGTGCTGGGTGTTCAGTTCTCGGGGTGCTCGGAGCACAGTACTCAGGGTGCTGTGTGCTCAGTGCTCGGGGTGATCGGTGCTCAGTACTCAGGGTGCCAGGTGCTCAGTGCTCGGGGTGCTCGGTGCTCAGTACGTTGGGTGCAGACTACTCAGGGTGCTGGGTGCTCAGTGCTCAGGGTGCTGGGTGCTCAGTGCTCAGGGTGCTGGGTGCTCAGTGCTCAGGGTGCTGGGTGCTCAGTACTCAGGGTGCTGGGTGCTCCGTGCTCGGGGTGCTATGTGCTCAGTGCTCAGGGTGCTGGGTGCTCAGTACTCAGGGTGCTGGGTGCTCAGTACTCGGGGTGCTGGGTACTCAGTACTCAGGGTGCAGGGTGCTCAGTACTCAGGGTGCTGGGTGCTCAGTACTCGGGTGCTGGGTGCTCAGTGCTCAGGGTGCTGGGTGCTCAGTGCTCGGGGTGCTGGGTGCTCAGTGCTCAGTACTCAGGGTGCTGCGTGCTCAGTGCTCGGGGTGCTGGGTGCTCAGTGCTCAGTACTCAGGGTGCTGGGTGCTCAGTGCTCAGGGTGCTGTGTGCTCAGTGCTCAGGGTGCTGGGTGCTCAGTGCTCAGGGTGCTGGGTACTCAGTGCTCAGGGTGCTGGGTGCTCAGTACTCAGGGTGCTGGGTGCTCAGTACTCAGGGTGCTGGGTGCTCAGTGCTCGGGCTGCTGGGTGCTCAGTGCTCGCGGTGCTGGGTGCTCAGTGCTCGGGGTGCTCGGTGCTCAGTACTCAGGGTGCAGGGTGCTCAGTGCCCGAGGTGCTCAGTACTCAGGGTGCTGTGTGTTCAGTGCTCAGGGTGCTGGGTGCTCAGTACTCAGGGTGCTTGGTGCTTAGTACTCAGGGTGCTGGGTGCTCAGTACTCCGGGTGCTGGGTGCTCAGTGCTCGGGGTGCTCGGTGCTCAGTGCTCAAGATGCTGGGTGCTCAGTACTCAGGGTGCTTATTGCTCAGGTTGCTGGGTGCTCAGTACTCAGGGTGCTGGGTGCTCAGTGCTCAGGGTGCTCGGTGCTCAGTGCTCAGGGTGCTCAGTGCTCGGGGTGCTCAGAGCTCAGTACTCAGGGTGCTGGGTGCTCAGTGCTCGGGGTGCTCGGTGCTCAGTACTCAAGGTGCTGGGTGCTCAGTGCTCGGGGTGCTGGGTGCTCAGTGCTCAGTACTCAGGGTGCTGGGTGCTCAGTGCTCAGGGTGCTCTTTGCTCATTGCTCAGGGTGCTGGGTGCTCAGTGCTCAGGGTGCTGGGTACTCAGTGCTCAGGGTGCTGGGTGCTCAGTACTCAGGGTGCTGGGTGCTCAGTACTCAGGGTGCTTGGTGCTCAGTGCTCGGGGTGCTATGTGCTCAGTGCTCGCGTTGCTGGGTGCTCAGTACTCAGTGTGCTGGGTGCTCAGTGCTCAGGGTGCTCGGTGCTCAGTACTCAGGGTGCTGGGTGCTCAGTGCTCGAGGTGCTCAGTACTCAGCTTGCTGTGTGTTCAATGCTCAGGGTGCTGGGTGCTCAGTACTCAGGGTGCTCGGTGCTTAGTACTCAGGGTGCTGGGTGCTCAGTACTCCGGGTGCTGGGTGCTCAGTGCTCGGGGTGCTCGGTGCTCAGTGCTCAAGGTGCTGGGTGCTCAGTACTCAGGGTGCTCATTGCTCAGGGTGCTGGGTGCTCAGTGCTCTGGGTGTTCACTGCTCAGTACTCGGGGTGCTGGGTGCTCAGTGCTCAGGGTGCTCAGTGCTCAGTGCTAGGGGTGCTGGGTGCTCAGTGCTCGGGGCGCTGGGTGCTCAGTGCTCGGGGTGCTGGGTGCTCAGTACTCGGGGTGCTGGGTGCTCAATGCTCAGGGTGCTCAGTGCTCAGTACTCAGTGCTCAGGGTGCTCAGTGCTCAGTGCTCAGGGTGCTGGGTGTTCAGTACTCGGGGTGCTGGATGCTCAGTACTCAGGGTGCTGGGTGCTCAGTGCTCAGGGTGCTGGGTGCTCAGTGCTCGGGGCGCTGGGTGCTCAGTACTCAGGGTGCTGGGTGCTCAGTGCTCGGGGTGCTGGGTGCTCAGTGCTGAGGGTCCTGGGTGCTCAGTACTCAGGGTGCTGGGTGCTCAGTACTCGGGGTGCTGGGTGCTCAGTACTCAGGGTGCTGGGTGCTCAGTACACAGGGTGCTGGGTGCTCAGTACTCGGGTGCTGGGTGCTCAGTGCTCAGGGTGCTGGGTGCTCAGTGCTCATGGTGCTGGGTACTCAGTGCTCAGGGTGCTAGGTGCTCATTGCTCAGGGTGCTGGGTGCTCAGTACTCAGGGTGCTGGGTGCTCAGTGCTCGGGGTGCTATGTGCTCAGTGATCAGGGTGCTCAGTACTCAGGGTGCTGGGTGCTCAGTACTCGGGTGCTGGGTGCTCAGTACTCAGGGTGCAGTGTGCTCAGTACTCAGGGTGCTGGGTGCTCAGTACTCGGGTGCTGGGTGCTCAGTGCTCAGGGTGCTGGGTGCTCAGTGCTCGGGGTGCTGGGTGCTCAGTGCTCAGTACTCAGGGTGCTGGATACTCAGTGCTCAGGGTGCTGGGTGCTCAGTGCTCAGTACTCAGGGTTCTGGGTGCTCAGTGCTCAGGGTGCTGTGTGCTCAGTGCTCAGGGTGCTGGGTGCTCAGTGCTCAGGGTGCTGGGTACTCAGTGCTCAGGGTGCTGGGTGCTCAGTACTCAGGGTGCTGGGTGCTCAGTACTCAGTGTGCTGGGTGCTCAGTACTCCGGGTGCTGGGTGCTCAGTGCTCGCAGTGCTGGGTGCTCAGTGCTCGGGGTGCTCGGTGCTCAGTACTCAGGGTGCTGTGTGTTCAGTGCTCAGGGTGCTGGGTGCTCAGTACTCAGGGTGCTCGGTGCTTAGTACTCAGGGTGCTGGGTGCTCAGTACTCCGGGTGCTGGGTGCTCAGTGCTCGGGGTGTTCGGTGCTCAGTGCTCAAGGTGCTGGGTGCTCAGTACTCAGGGTGCTTATTGCTCAGGGTGCTGGGTGCTCAGTACTCAGGGTGCTGGGTGCTCAGTGCTCAGGGTGCTCGGTGCTCAGTGCTCAGGGTGCTCAGTGCTCGGGGTGCTCGGAGCTCAGTACTCAGGGTGCTGGGTGCTCAGTGCTCGGGGTGCTCGTTGCTCAGTACTCAAGGTGCTGGGTGCTCAGTGCTCGGGGTGCTGGGTGCGCAGTGCTCAGTACTCAGGGTGCTGGGTGGTCAGTGCTCAGGGTGCTGTGTGCTCAGTGCTCAGGGTGCTGGGTGCTCAGTGCTCAGGGTGCTGGGTACTCAGTGCAAAGGGTGCTGGGTGCTCAGTACTCAGGGTGCTGGGTGCTCAGTACTCAGGGTGCTGGGTGCTCAGTGCTCGGGGTGCTATGTGCTCAGTGCTCGCGGTGCTGGGTGCTCAGTACTCAGGGTGCTGGGTGTTCAGTGCTCAGGGTGCTCGGTGCTCAGTACTCAGGGTGCTGGGTGCTCAGTGCTCGAGGTGCTCAGTACTCAGGGTGCTGTGTGTTCAGTGCTCAGGGTGCTGGGTGCTCAGTACTCAGGGTGCTCGGTGCTTAGTACTCAGGGTGCTGGGTGCTCAGAACTCCGGGTGCTGGGTGCTCAGTGCACGGGGTGCTCGGTGCTCAGTGCTCAAGGTGCTGGGTGCTCAGTACTCAGGGTGCTCATTGCTCAGGGTGCTGGGTGCTCAGTACTCAGGGTGCTGGGTGCTCAGTGCTCAGGGTGCTCGGTGCTCGGGGTGCTGGGTGCTCAGTGCTTGGGGTGCTCGGAGCTCAGTACTCAGGGTGCTGGGTGCTCAGTGCTCAGGGTGCTCGGTGTTCAGTACTCAGGGTGCTGGGTGCTCAGTGCTCGGGGTGCTATGTGCTCAGTGCTCAGGGTGCTCAGTACTCAGGGTGCTGGGTGCTCAGTACTCGGGGTGCTGGGTGCTCAGTACTCAGGGTGCAGGGTGCTCAGTACTCAGGGTGCTGGGTGCTCAGTACTCGGGTGCTGGGTGCTCAGTGCTCAGGGTGCTGGGTGCTCAGTGCTCGGGGTGCTGGGTGCTCAGTGCTCAGTACTCAGGGTGCTGGATACTCAGTGCTCAGGGTGCTGGGTGCTCAGTGCTCAGTACTCAGGGTGCTGGGTGTTCAGTGCTCAGGGTGCTGTGTGCTCAGTGCTCAGGGTGCTGGGTGCTCAGTGCTCAGGGTGCTGGGTACTCAGTGCTCAGGGTGCTGGGTGCTCAGTACTCAGGGTGCTGGGTGCTCAGTACTCAGGGTGCTGGGTGCTCAGTGCTCCGGGTGCTGGGTGCTCAGTGCTCGCAGTGCTGGGTGCTCAGTGCTCGGGGTGCTCGGTGCTCAGTACTCAGGGTCCTGTGTGTTCAGTTCTCAGGGTGCTGGGTGCTCAGTACTCAGGGTGCTCGGTGCTTAGTACTCAGGGTGCTGGGTGCTCAGTACTCCGGGTGCTGGGTGCTCAGTGCTCGGGGTGCTCGGTGCTCAGTGCTCAAGGTGCTGGGTGCTCAGTACTCAGGGTGCTTATTGCTCAGGGTGCTGGGTGCTCAGTACTCAGGGTGCTGGGTGCTCAGTGCTCAGGGTGCTCGGTGCTCAGTGCTCAGGGTGCTCAGTGCTCGGGGTGCTGGGAGCTCAGTACTCAGGGTGCTGGGTGCTCAGTGCTCGGGGTGCTCGTTGCTCAGTACTCAAGGTGCTGGGTGCTCAGTGCTCGGGGTGCTGGGTGCTCAGTGCTCAGTACTCAGGGTGCTGGGTGCTCAGTGCTCAGGGTGCTGTGTGCTCAGTGCTCAGGGTGCTGGGTGCTCAGTGCTCAGGGTGCTGGGTACTCAGTGCTCAGGGTGCTGTGTGCTCAGTACTCAGGGTGCTGGGTGCTCAGTACTCAGGGTGCTGGGTGCTCAGGGCTCGGGGTGCTATGTGCTCAGTGCTCGCGGTGCTGGGTGCTCAGTACTCAGGGTGCTGGGTGTTCAGTGCTCAGGGTGCTCGGTGCTCAGTACTCAGGGTGCTGGGTGCTCAGTACTCAGGGTGCTGGGTGCTCAGTACTCAGGGTGCTGGGTGCTCAGTACTCCGGGTGCTGGGTGCTCAGTGCTCGGGGTGCTCGGTGCTCAGTGCTCAAGGTGCTGGGTGCTCAGTACTCAGGGTGCTCATTGCTCAGGGTGCTGGGTGCTCAGTACTCAGGGTGCTGGGTGCTCAGTGCTCAGGGTGCTCGGTGCTCGGGGTGCTGGGTGCTCAGTGCTTGGGGTGCTCGGAGCTCAGTACTCAGGGTGCTGGATGCTCAGTGCTCAGGGTGCTCGGTGCTCAGTACTCAGGGTGCTGGGTGCTCAGTGCTCGGGGTGCTCGGTGCTCAGTACGTTGGGTGCTCACTACTCAGGGTGCTGGGTGCTCAGTGCTCAGGGTGCTGGGTGCTCAGTGCTCAGGGTGCTGGGTGCTCAGTGCTCTGGGTGCTGGGTGCTCAGTACTCAGGGTGCTGGGTGCTCAGTGCTCAGGGTGCTGGGTGCTCAGTGCTCAGGGTGCTGGGTGCTCAGTACTGACGGTGCTGGGTGCTCAGTACTCGAGGTGCTGAGTGCTCAGTACTCAGGGTGCTGGGTGCTCAGTACTCAGGGTGCTGGGTACTCAGTGCTCAGGGTGCTTGGTACTCAGTGCTCAGGGTGCTGGGTGCTCAGAACTCAGGGTGCTCAGTGCTCAGTACTCGGGGTGCTGGGTGCTCAGTGCTCGGGGTGCTGGGTGCTCAGTGCTCAGTACTCAGGGTGCTGGGTGCTCAGTGCTCAGGGTGCTGGGTGCTCAGTGCTCAGGGTGCTGTGTGCTCAGTGCTCAGGGTGCTGGGTACTCAGTGCTCAGGGTACTCGGTGCTCAGTGCTCAGGGTGCTCAGTGCTCGGGGTGCTCGGAGCTCAGTACTCAGGGTGCTGGGTGCTCAGTGCTCGGGGTGCTCGGTGCTCAGTACTCAGGGTGCTTGGTGCTCAGTGCTCGGGGTGCTGGGTGCTCAGTGCTCAGTACTCAGGGTGCTGGGTGCTCAGTGCTCAGGGTGCTGTGTGCTCAGTGCTCAGGATGCTGGGTGCTCAGTGCTCAGGGTGCTGGGTACTCAGTGCTCAGGGTGCTGGGTGCTCAGTACTCAGGGTGCTGGGTGCTCAGTACTCCGGGTGCTGGGTGCTCAGTGCTCGGGGTGTTCGGTGCTCAGTGCTCAAGGTGCTGGGTGCTCAGTACTCAGGGTGCTTATTGCTCAGGGTGCTGGGTGCTCAGTACTCAGGGTGCTGGGTGCTCAGTGCTCAGGGTGCTCGGTGCTCAGTGCTCAGGGTGCTCAGTGCTCGGGGTGCTCGGAGCTCAGTACTCAGGGTGCTGGGTGCTCAGTGCTCGGGGTGCTCGTTGCTCAGTACTCAAGTTGCTGGGTGCTCAGTGCTCGGTGTGCTGGGTGCGCAGTGCTCAGTACTCAGGGTGCTGGGTGCTCAGTGCTCAGGGTGCTGTGTGCTCAGTGCTCAGGGTGCTGGGTGCTCAGTGCTCAGGGTGCTGGGTACTCAGTGCAAAGGGTGCTGGGTGCTCAGTACTCAGGGTGCTGGGTGCTCAGTACTCAGGGTGCTGGGTGCTCAGTTCTCGGGGTGCTATGTGCTCAGTGCTCGCGGTGCTGGGTGCTCAGTACTCAGGGTGCTGGGTGTTCAGTGCTCAGGGTGCTCGGTGCTCAGTACTCAGGGTGCTGGGTGCTCAGTGCTCGAGGTGCTCAGTACTCAGGGTGCTGTGTGTTCAGTGCTCAGGGTGCTGGGTGCTCAGTACTCAGGGTGCTCGGTGCTTAGTACTCAGGGTGCTGGGTGCTCAGTACTCCGGGTGCTGGGTGCTCAGTGCACGGGGTGCTCGGTGCTCAGTGCTCAAGGTGCTGGGTGCTCAGTACTCAGGGTGCTCATTGCTCAGGGTGCTGGGTGCTCAGTACTCAGGGTGCTGGGTGCTCAGTGCTCAGGGTGCTCGGTGCTCGGGGTGCTGGGTGCTCAGTGCTTGGGGTGCTCGGAGCTCAGTACTCAGGGTGCTGGGTGCTCAGTGCTCAGGGTGCTCGGTGCTCAGTACTCAGGGTGCTGGGTGCTCAGTGCTCGGGGTGCTATGTGCTCAGTGCTCAGGGTGCTCAGTACTCAGGGTGCTGGGTGCTCAGTACTCGGGGTGCTGGGTGCTCAGTACTCAGGGTCCAGGGTGCTCAGTACTCAGGGTGCTGGGTGCTCAGTACTCAGGTGCTGGGTGCTCAGTGCTCAGGGTGCTGAGTGCTCAGTGCTCGGGGTGCTGGGTGCTCAGTGCTCAGTACTCAGGGTGCTGGATACTCAGTGCTCAGGGTGCTGGGTGCTCAGTGCTCAGTACTCAGGGTGCTGGGTGTTCAGTGCTCAGGGTGCTATGTGCTCAGTGCTCAGGGTGCTGGGTGCTCAGTGCTCAGGGTGCTGGGTACTCAGTGCTCAGGGTGCTGAGTGCTCAGTACTCAGGGTGCTGGGTGCTCAGTACTCAGGGTGCTGGGTGCTCAGTGCTCCGGGTGCTGGGTGCTCAGTGCTCGCAGTGCTGGGTGCTCAGTGCTCGGGGTGCTCGGTGCTCAGTACTCAGGGTGCTGTGTGTTCAGTTCTCAGGGTGCTGGGTGCTCAGTACTCAGGGTGCTCGGTGCTTAGTACTCAGGGTGCTGGGTGCTCAGTACTCCGGGTGCTGGGTGCTCAGTGCTCGGGGTGCTCGGTGCTCAGTGCTCAAGGTGCTGGGTGCTCAGTACTCAGGGTGCTTATTGCTCAGGGTGCTGGGTGCTCAGTACTCAGGGTGCTGGGTGCTCAGTGCTCAGGGTGCTCGGTGCTCAGTGCTCAGGGTGCTCAGTGCTCGGGGTGCTGGGAGCTCAGTACTCAGGGTGCTGTGTGCTCAGTGCTCGGGGTGCTCGTTGCTCAGTACTCAAGGTGCTGGGTGCTCAGTGCTCGGGGTGCTGGGTGCTCAGTGCTCAGTACTCAGGGTGCTGGGTGCTCAGTGCTCAGGGTGCTGTGTGCTCAGTGCTCAGGGTGCTGGGTGCTCAGTGCTCAGGGTGCTGGGTACTCAGTGCTCAGGGTGCTGGGTGCTCAGTACTCAGGGTGCTGGGTGCTCAGTACTCAGGGTGCTGGGTGCTCAGGGCTCGGGGTGCTATGTGCTCAGTGCTCGCGGTGCTGGGTGCTCAGTACTCAGGGTGCTGGGTGTTCAGTGCTCAGGGTGCTCGGTGCTCAGTACTCAGGGTGCTGGGTGCTCAGTACTCAGGGTGCTGGGTGCTCAGTACTCAGGGTGCTGGGTGCTCAGTACTCCGGGTGCTGGGTGCTCAGTGCTCGGGGTGCTCGGTGCTCAGTGCTCAAGGTGCTGGGTGCTCAGTACTCAGGGTGCTCATTGCTCAGGGTGCTGGGTGCTCAGTACTCAGGGTGCTGGGTGCTCAGTGCTCAGGGTGCTCGGTGCTCGGGGTGCTGGGTGCTCAGTGCTTGGGGTGCTCGGAGCTCAGTACTCAGGGTGCTGGATGCTCAGTGCTCAGGGTGCTCGGTGCTCAGTACTCAGGGTGCTGGGTGCTCAGTGCTCGGGGTGCTCGGTGCTCAGTACGTTGGGTGCTCACTACTCAGGGTGCTGGGTGCACAGTGCTCAGGGTGCTGGGTGCTCAGTGCTCAGGGTGCTGGGTGCTCAGTGCTCTGAGTGCTGGGTGCTCAGTACTCAGGGTGCTGGGTGCTCAGTGCTCAGGGTGCTGGGTGCTCAGTGCTCAGGGTGCTGGGTGCTCAGTACTGACGGTGCTGGGTGCTCAGTACTCGAGGTGCTGAGTGCTCAGTACTCAGGGTGCTGGGTGCTCAGTACTCAGGGTGCTGGGTACTCAGTGCTCAGGGTGCTTGGTACTCAGTGCTCAGGGTGCTGGGTGCTCAGAACTCAGGGTGCTCAGTGCTCAGTACTCGGGGTGCTGGGTGCTCAGTGCTCGGGGTGCTGGGTGCTCAGTGCTCAGTACTCAGGGTGCTGGGTGCTCAGTGCTCAGGGTGCTGGGTGCTCAGTGCTCAGGGTGCTGTGTGCTCAGTGCTCAGGGTGCTGGGTACTCAGTGCTCAGGGTACTCGGTGCTCAGTGCTCAGGGTGCTCAGTGCTCGGGGTGCTCGGAGCTCAGTACTCAGGGTGCTGGGTGCTCAGTGCTCGGGGTGCTCGGTGCTCAGTACTCAGGGTGCTTGGTGCTCAGTGCTCGGGGTGCTGGGTGCTCAGTGCTCAGTACTCAGGGTGCTGGGTGCTCAGTGCTCAGGGTGCTGTGTGCTCAGTGCTCAGGATGCTGGGTGCTCAGTGCTCAGGGTGCTGGGTACTCAGTGCTCAGGGTGCTGGGTGCTCAGTACTCAGGGTGCTGGGTGCTCAGTACTCAGGGTGCTGGGTGCTCAGTGCTCGGGATGCTATGTGCCCAGTGCTCGCGGTGCTGGGTGCTCAGTGCTCGGGGTGCTCGGTGTTCAGTACTCAGGGTGCTGGGTGCTCAGTGCTCGAGGTGCTCAGTACTCAGGGTGCTGTGTGTTCAGTGCTCAGGGTGCTGGGTGCACAGTACTCAGGGTGCTCGGTGCTTAGTACTCAGGGTGCTGGGTGATCAGTACTCCGGGTGATGGGTGCTCAGTGCTCGGGGTGCTCGGTGCTCAGTGCTCAGGGTGCTGGGTGCTCAGTACTCAGGGTGCTGGGTGCTCAGTACTCGGGGTGCTGGGTGCTCAGTACTCAGGGTGCAGGGTGCTCAGTACTCAGGGTGCTGGGTGCTCAGTACTCGGGTGCTGGGTGCTCAGTGCTCAGGGTGCTGGGTGCTCAGTGCTCGGGGTGCTGGGTGCTCAGTGCTCAGTACTCAGGGTGCTGGATACTCAGTGCTCAGGGTGCTGGGTGCTCAGTGCTCAGTACTCAGGGTGCTGGGTGCTCAGTGCTCAGGGTGCTGTGTGCTCAGTGCTCACGGTGCTGGATGCTCAGTACTCAGGGTGCTGGGTGCTCAATGCTCGGGGTGCTCGTTGCTCAGTACTCAAGGTGCTGGGTGCTCAGTGCTCGGGGTGCTGGGTGCTCAGTGCTCAGTACTCAGGGTGCTGGGTGCTCAGTGCTCAGGGTGCTGTGTGCTCAGTGCTCAGGGTGCTGGGTGCTCAGTGCTCAGGGTGCTGGGTACTCAGTGCTCAGGGTGCTGGGTGCTCAGTACTCAGGGTGCTGGGTGCTCAGTACTCAGGGTGCTGGGTGCTCAGTGCTCGGGGTGATATGTGCCCAGTGCTCGCGGTGCTGGGTGCTCAGTACTCAGGGTGCTGGGTGCTCAGTGCTCAGGGTGCTGGGTGCTCAGTGCTCAGGGTTCTGGGTGCTCAGTGCTCAGGGTGCTTGGTACTCAGTGCTCAGGGTGCTGGGTGCTCAGTACTCAGGGTGCTCAGTGCTCAGTACTCGGGGTGCTGGGTGCTCAGTGCTCGGGGTGCTGGGTGCTCAGTACTCAGGGTGCTGGGTGCTCAGTGCTCAGGGTGCTGGGTGCTCAGTGCTCAGGGTGCTGTGTGCTCAGTGCTCAGGGTGCTGGGTACTCATTGCTCAGGGTGCTCGGTGCTCAGTGCTCAGGGTGCTCAGTGCTCGGGGTGCTCGGAGCTCAGTACTCAGGGTGCTGGGTGCTCAGTGCTCGGGGAGCTCGTTGCTCAGTACTCAAGGTGCTGGGTGCTCAGTGCTCGGGGTGCTGGGTGCTCAGTGCTCAGTACTCCGGGTGCTGGGTGCTCAGTGCTCCGGGTGCTGGGTGCTCAGTGCTCGCAGTGCTGGGTGCTCAGTGCTCGGGGTGCTCGGTGCTCAGTACTCAGGGTGCTGTGTGTTCAGTGCTCAGGGTGCTGGGTGCTCAGTTCTCAGGGTGCTCGGTGCTTAGTACTCAGGGTGCTGGGTGCTCAGTACTCCGGGTGCTGGGTGCTCAGTGCTCGGGGTGCTCGGTGCTCAGTGCTCAAGGTGGTGGGTGCTCAGTACTCAGGGTGCTTATTGCTCAGGGTGCTGGGTGCTCAGTACTCAGGGTGCTGGGTGCTCAGTGCTCAGGGTGCTCGGTGCTCAGTGCTCAGGGTGCTCAGTGCTCGGGGTGCTCGGAGCTCAGTACTCAGGGTGCTGGGTGCTCAATGCTCGGGGTGCTCGTTGCTCAGTACTCAAGGTGCTGGGTGCTCAGTGCTCGGGGTGCTGGGTGCTCAGTGCTCAGTACTCAGGGTGCTGGGTGCTCAGTGCTCAGGGTGCTGTGTGCTCAGTGCTCAGGGTGCTGGTTGCTCAGTGCTCAGGGTGCTGGGTACTCAGTGCTCAGGGTGCTGGGTGCTCAGTACTCAGGGTGCTGGGTGCTCAGTACTCAGGGTGCTGGGTGCTCAGTGCTCGGGGTGATATGTGCCCAGTGCTCGCGGTGCTGGGTGCTCAGTACTCAGGGTGCTGGGTGTTCAGTGCTCAGGGTGCTCGGTGCTCAGTACTCAGGGTGCTGGGTGCTCAGTGCTCGAGGTGCTCAGTACTCAGGGTGCTGTGTGTTCAGTGCTCAGGGTGCTGGGTGCTCAGTACTCAGGGTGCTCGGTGCTTAGTACTCAGGGTGCTGGGTGCTCAGTACTCCGGGTGCTGGGTGCTCAGTGCTCGGGGTGCTCGGTGCTCAGTGCTCAAGGTGTTGGGTGCTCAGTACTCAGGGTGCTCATTGCTCAGGGTGCTGGGTGCTCAGTACTCAGGGTGCTGGGTGCTCAGTGCTCAGGGTGCTCGGTGCTCGGGGTGCTGGGTGCTCAGTGCTTGGGGTGCTCGGAGCTCAGTACTCAGGGTGCTGGGTGCTCAGTGCTCAGGGTGCTTTGTGCTCAGTACTCAGGGTGCTGGGTGCACAGTGCTCGGGGTGCTCGGTGCTCAGTACGTTGGGTGCTCAGTACTCAGGGTGCTGGGTGCTCAGTGCTCAGGGTGCTGGGTGCTCAGTGCTCAGGGTGCTGGGTGCTCAGTGCTCAGGGTGCTGGGTGCTCAGTACTCAGGGTGCTCAGTGCTCAGTACTCGGGGTGCTGGGTGCTCAGTGCTCGGGGTGCTGGGTGCTCAGTACTCAGGGTGCTGGGTGCTCAGTGCTCAGGGTGCTGGGTGCTCAGTGCTCAGGGTGCTGTGTGCTCAGTGCTCAGGGTGCTGGGTACTCATTGCTCAGGGTGCTCGGTGCTCAGTGCTCAGGGTGCTCAGTGCTCGGGGTGCTGTGTGTTCAGTGCTCAGGGTGCTGGGTGCTCAGTACTCAGGGTGCTCGGTGCTTAGTACTCAGGGTGCTGGGTGCTCAGTACTCCGGGTGCTGGGTGCTCAGTGCTCGGGGTGCTCGGTGCTCAGTGCTCAAGGTGTTGGGTGCTCAGTACTCAGGGTGCTCATTGCTCAGGGTGCTGGGTGCTCAGTACTCAGGGTGCTGGGTGCTCAGTGCTCAGGGTGCTCGGTGCTCGGGGTGCTGGGTGCTCAGTGCTTGGGGTGCTCGGAGCTCAGTACTCAGGGTGCTGGGTGCTCAGTGCTCAGGGTGCTTTGTGCTCAGTACTCAGGGTGCTGGGTGCACAGTGCTCGGGGTGCTCGGTGCTCAGTACGTTGGGTGCTCAGTACTCAGGGTGCTGGGTGCTCAGTGCTCAGGGTGCTGGGTGCTCAGTGCTCAGGGTGCTGGGTGCTCAGTGCTCAGGGTGCTGGGTGCTCAGTACTCAGGGTGCTCAGTGCTCAGTACTCGGGGTGCTGGGTGCTCAGTGCTCGGGGTGCTGGGTGCTCAGTACTCAGGGTGCTGGGTGCTCAGTGCTCAGGGTGCTGGGTGCTCAGTGCTCAGGGTGCTGTGTGCTCAGTGCTCAGGGTGCTGGGTACTCATTGCTCAGGGTGCTCGGTGCTCAGTGCTCAGGGTGCTCAGTGCTCGGGGTGCTCGGAGCTCAGTACTCAGGGTGCTGGGTGCTCAGTGCTCGGGGAGCTCGTTGCTCAGTACTCAAGGTGCTGGGTGCTCAGTGCTCGGGGTGCTGGGTGCTCAGTGCTCAGTACTCCGGGTGCTGGGTGCTCAGTGCTCCGGGTGCTGGGTGCTCAGTGCTCGCAGTGCTGGGTGCTCAGTGCTCGGGGTGCTCGGTGCTCAGTACTCAGGGTGCTGTGTGTTCAGTGCTCAGGGTGCTGGGTGCTCAGTTCTCAGGGTGCTCGGTGCTTAGTACTCAGGGTGCTGGGTGCTCAGTACTCCGGGTGCTGGGTGCTCAGTGCTCGGGGTGCTCGGTGCTCAGTGCTCAAGGTGGTGGGTGCTCAGTACTCAGGGTGCTTATTGCTCAGGGTGCTGGGTGCTCAGTACTCAGGGTGCTGGGTGCTCAGTGCTCAGGGTGCTCGGTGCTCAGTGCTCAGGGTGCTCAGTGCTCGGGGTGCTCGGAGCTCAGTACTCAGGGTGCTGGGTGCTCAATGCTCGGGGTGCTCGTTGCTCAGTACTCAAGGTGCTGGGTGCTCAGTGCTCGGGGTGCTGGGTGCTCAGTGCTCAGTACTCAGGGTGCTGGGTGCTCAGTGCTCAGGGTGCTGTGTGCTCAGTGCTCAGGGTGCTGGTTGCTCAGTGCTCAGGGTGCTGGGTACTCAGTGCTCAGGGTGCTGGGTGCTCAGTACTCAGGGTGCTGGGTGCTCAGTACTCAGGGTGCTGGGTGCTCAGTGCTCGGGGTGATATGTGCCCAGTGCTCGCGGTGCTGGGTGCTCAGTACTCAGGGTGCTGGGTGTTCAGTGCTCAGGGTGCTCGGTGCTCAGTACTCAGGGTGCTGGGTGCTCAGTGCTCGAGGTGCTCAGTACTCAGGGTGCTGTGTGTTCAGTGCTCAGGGTGCTGGGTGCTCAGTACTCAGGGTGCTCGGTGCTTAGTACTCAGGGTGCTGGGTGCTCAGTACTCCGGGTGCTGGGTGCTCAGTGCTCGGGGTGCTCGGTGCTCAGTGCTCAAGGTGTTGGGTGCTCAGTACTCAGGGTGCTCATTGCTCAGGGTGCTGGGTGCTCAGTACTCAGGGTGCTGGGTGCTCAGTGCTCAGGGTGCTCGGTGCTCGGGGTGCTGGGTGCTCAGTGCTTGGGGTGCTCGGAGCTCAGTACTCAGGGTGCTGGGTGCTCAGTGCTCAGGGTGCTTTGTGCTCAGTACTCAGGGTGCTGGGTGCACAGTGCTCGGGGTGCTCGGTGCTCAGTACGTTGGGTGCTCAGTACTCAGGGTGCTGGGTGCTCAGTGCTCAGGGTGCTGGGTGCTCAGTGCTCAGGGTGCTGGGTGCTCAGTGCTCAGGGTGCTGGGTGCTCAGTACTCAGGGTGCTGGGTGCTCAGTGCTCAGGGTGCTGGGTGCTCAGTGCTCAGGGTGCTGGGTGCTCAGTACTGACGGTGCTGGGTGCTCAGTACACGAGTTGCTGAGTGCTCAGTACTCAGGGTGCTGGGTGCTCAGTACTCAGGGTGCTGGGTGCTCAGTACTCGGGTCCTGGGTGCTCATTGCTCAGGGTGCTGGGTGCTCAGTGCTCGGGGTGCTGGGTGCTTTGTGCTCAGTACTCAGGGTGCTGGGTGCTCAGTGCTCAGGGTGCTGGGTGCTCAGTGCTCAGGGTTCTGGGTGCTCAGTGCTCAGGGTGCTTGGTACTCAGTGCTCAGGGTGCTGGGTGCTCAGTACTCAGGGTGCTCAGTGCTCAGTACTCGGGGTGCTGGGTGCTCAGTGCTCGGGGTGCTGGGTGCTCAGTACTCAGGGTGCTGGGTGCTCAGTGCTCAGGGTGCTGGGTGCTCAGTGCTCAGGGTGCTGTGTGCTCAGTGCTCAGGGTGCTGGGTACTCATTGCTCAGGGTGCTCGGTGCTCAGTGCTCAGGGTTCTCAGTGCTCGGGGTGCTCGGAGCTCAGTACTCAGGGTGCTGGGTGCTCAGTGCTCGGGGTGCTCGTTGCTCAGTACTCAAGGTGCTGGGTGCTCAGTGCTCGGGGTGCTGGGTGCTCAGTGCTCAGTACTCAGGGTGCTGGGTGCTCAGTGCTCAGGGTGCTGTGTGCTCAGTGCTCAGGGTGCTGGGTGCTCAGTGCTCAGGGTGCTGGGTACTCAGTGCTCAGGGTGCTGGGTGCTCAGTACTCAGGGTGCTGGGTGCTCAGTGCTCAGTGCTCAGGGTGCTCGGTGCTCAGTACTCAGGGTGCTGGGTGCTCAGTGCTCGGGGTGCTGGGTGCTCAGTGCTCAGTGCTCAGGGTGCTCGGTGCTCAGTACTCAGGGTGCTGGGTGCTCAGTGCTCGAGGTGCTCAGTACTCAGGTTGCTGTGTGTTCAGTGCTCAGGGTGCTGGGTGCTCAGTACTCAGGGTGCTCGGTGCTTAGTACTCAGGGTGCTGGGTGCTCAGTACTCCGGGTGCTGGGTGCTCAGTGCTCGGGGTGCTCGGTGCTCAGTGCTCAAGGTGTTGGGTGCTCAGTACTCAGGGTGCTCATTGCTCAGGGTGCTGGGTGCTCAGTACTCAGGGTGCTGGGTGCTCAGTGCTCAGGGTGCTCGGTGCTCGGGGTGCTGGGTGCTCAGTGCTTGGGTTGCTCGGAGCTCAGTACTCAGGGTGCTGGGTGCTCAGTGCTCAGGGTGCTTTGTGCTCAGTACTCAGGGTGCTGGGTGCTCAGTGCTCGGGGTGCTCGGTGCTCAGTACGTTGGGTGCTCACTACTCAGGGTGCTGGGTGCTCAGTGCTCAGGGTGCTGGTTGCTCAGTGCTCAGGGTGCTGGGTGCTCAATGCTCGGGGTGCTCGTTGCTCAGTACTCAAGGTGCTGGGTGCTCAGTGCTCGGGGTGCTGGGTGCTCAGTGCTCAGTACTCAGGGTGCTGGGTGCTCAGTGCTCAGGGTGCTGTGTGCTCAGTGCTCAGGGTGCTGGTTGCTCAGTGCTCAGGGTGCTGGGTACTCAGTGCTCAGGGTGCTGGGTGCTCAGTACTCAGGGTGCTGGGTGCTCAGTACTCAGGGTGCTGGGTGCTCAGTGCTCGGGGTGATATGTGCCCAGTGCTCGCGGTGCTGGGTGCTCAGTACTCAGGGTGCTGTGTGTTCAGTGCTCAGGGTGCTCGGTGCTCAGTACTCAGGGTGCTGGGTGCTCAGTGCTCGAGGTGCTCAGTACTCAGGGTGCTGTGTGTTCAGTGCTCAGGGTGCTGGGTGCTCAGTACTCAGGGTGCTCGGTGCTTAGTACTCAGGGTGCTGGGTGCTCAGTACTCCGGGTGCTGGGTGCTCAGTGCTCGGGGTGCTCGGTGCTCAGTGCTCAAGGTGTTGGGTGCTCAGTACTCAGGGTGCTCATTGCTCAGGGTGCTGGGTGCTCAGTACTCAGGGTGCTGGGTGCTCAGTGCTCAGGGTGCTCGGTGCTCGGGGTGCTGGGTGCTCAGTGCTTGGGGTGCTCGGAGCTCAGTACTCAGGGTGCTGGGTGCTCAGTGCTCAGGGTGCTTTGTGCTCAGTACTCAGGGTGCTGGGTGCTCAGTGCTCGGGGTGCTCGGTGCTCAGTACGTTGGGTGCTCAGTACTCAGGGTGCTGGGTGCTCAGTGCTCAGGGTGCTGGGTGCTCAGTGCTCAGGGTGCTGGGTGCTCAGTGCTCAGGGTGCTGGGTGCTCAGTACTCAGGGTGCTGGGTGCTCAGTGCTCAGGGTGCTGGGTGCTCAGTGCTCAGGGTGCTGGGTGCTCAGTACTGACGGTGCTGGGTGCTCAGTACACGAGTTGCTGAGTGCTCAGTACTCAGGGTGCTGGGTGCTCAGTACTCAGGGTGCTGGGTGCTCAGTACTCGGGTCCTGGGTGCTCATTGCTCAGGGTGCTGGGTGCTCAGTGCTCGGGGTGCTGGGTGCTTTGTGCTCAGTACTCAGGGTGCTGGGTGCTCAGTGCTCAGGGTGCTGGGTGCTCAGTGCTCAGGGTTCTGGGTGCTCAGTGCTCAGGGTGCTTGGTACTCAGTGCTCAGGGTGCTGGGTGCTCAGTACTCAGGGTGCTCAGTGCTCAGTACTCGGGGTGCTGGGTGCTCAGTGCTCGGGGTGCTGGGTGCTCAGTACTCAGGGTGCTGGGTGCTCAGTGCTCAGGGTGCTGGGTGCTCAGTGCTCAGGGTGCTGTGTGCTCAGTGCTCAGGGTGCTGGGTACTCATTGCTCAGGGTGCTCGGTGCTCAGTGCTCAGGGTTCTCAGTGCTCGGGGTGCTCGGAGCTCAGTACTCAGGGTGCTGGGTGCTCAGTGCTCGGGGTGCTCGTTGCTCAGTACTCAAGGTGCTGGGTGCTCAGTGCTCGGGGTGCTGGGTGCTCAGTGCTCAGTACTCAGGGTGCTGGGTGCTCAGTGCTCAGGGTGCTGTGTGCTCAGTGCTCAGGGTGCTGGGTGCTCAGTGCTCAGGGTGCTGGGTACTCAGTGCTCAGGGTGCTGGGTGCTCAGTACTCAGGGTGCTGGGTGCTCAGTGCTCAGTGCTCAGGGTGCTCGGTGCTCAGTACTCAGGGTGCTGGGTGCTCAGTGCTCGGGGTGCTGGGTGCTCAGTGCTCAGTGCTCAGGGTGCTCGGTGCTCAGTACTCAGGGTGCTGGGTGCTCAGTGCTCGAGGTGCTCAGTACTCAGGTTGCTGTGTGTTCAGTGCTCAGGGTGCTGGGTGCTCAGTACTCAGGGTGCTCGTTGCTTAGTACTCAGGGTGCTGGGTGCTCAGTACTCCGGGTGCTGGGTGCTCAGTGCTCGGGGTGCTCGGTGCTCAGTGCTCAAGGTGTTGGGTGCTCAGTACTCAGGGTGCTCATTGCTCAGGGTGCTGGGTGCTCAGTACTCAGGGTGCTGGGTGCTCAGTGCTCAGGGTGCTCGGTGCTCGGGGTGCTGGGTGCTCAGTGCTTGGGTTGCTCGGAGCTCAGTACTCAGGGTGCTGGGTGCTCAGTGCTCAGGGTGCTTTGTGCTCAGTACTCAGGGTGCTGGGTGCTCAGTGCTCGGGGTGCTCGGTGCTCAGTACGTTGGGTGCTCACTACTCAGGGTGCTGGGTGCTCAGTGCTCAGGGTGCTGGTTGCTCAGTGCTCAGGGTGCTGGGTGCTCAGTACTCAGGGTGCTCATTGCTCAGGGTGCAGGGTGCTCAGTACTCAGGGTTCTGGGTGCTCAGTGCTCAGGGTGCTCTGTGCTCGGGGTGCTGGGTGCTCAGTGCTCGGGTTGCTCGGAGCTCAGTACTCAGGGTGCTGGGTGCTCAGTGCTCAGGGTGCTCGGTGCTCAGTACTCAGGGTGCTGGATGCTCAGTGCTCGGGGTGATCGGTGCTCAGTACGTTGGGTGCTCACTACTCAGGGTGCTGGGTTCTCAGTGCTCAGGGTGCTGGGTGCTCAGTGCTCAGGGTGCTGGGTGCTCAGTGGTCAGGGTGCTGGGTTCTCAGTACTCAGGGTGCTGGGTGCTCAGTGCTCGGGGTGCTGGGTGCTCAGTGCTCAAAGTGCTGGGTGCTCAGTACTCAGGGTGCTGGGTGCTCAGTACTCGGGGTGCTGGGTGCTCAGTACTCAGGGTGCTGGGTGCTCAGTACTCAGGGTGCTGGGTGCTCAGTACTCGGGTGCTGGGTGCTCAGTGCTCAGGGTGCTGGGTGCTCAGTGCTCGGGGTGCTGGGTACTCAGTGCTCAGTACTCAGGGTGCTGGGTGCTCAGTGCTCGGGGTGCTGGGTGCTGGGTGCTCAGTACTCAGGGTGCTGGGTGCTCAGTGCTCAGGGTGCTAGGTGCTCAGTGCTCAGGGTGCTGGGTGCTCAGTGCTCAGGGTGCTGGGTACTCAGTGCTCAGGGTGCTGGGTGCTCAGTACTCAGGGTGCTCAGTGCTCAGTACTCGGGGTGCTGGGTGCTCAGTGCTCAGGGTGCTCACTGCTCAGTACTCGGTGTGCTGTGTGCTCAGTGCTCAGGGTGCTCAGTGCTCAGTGCTCGGGTGCTGGGTGTTCAGTACTCGGGGTGCTGGATGCTCAGTACTCAGTGTGCTGGGTGCTCAGTGCTCAGGGTGCTGGGTGCTCAGAGCTCGGGGCGCTGGGTGCTCAGTATTCAGGGTGCTGGGTGCTCAGTGCTCGGGTTGCTGGGTGCTCAGTGCTCAGGGTGCTGGGTGCTCAGTACTCAGGGTGCTGGGTGCTCAGTACTCGGGGTGCTGGGTGCTCAGTTCACAGGGTGCTGGGTGCTCAGTACTCAGGGTGCTGGGTGCTCAGTGCTCGGGGTGCAGGGTGCTCAGTGCTCAGTACTCAGGGTGCTGGGTGCTCAGTGCTCAGGGTGCTGTGTGCTCAGTGCTCAGGGTGCTGGGTGCTCAGTACTCGGGGTGCTGGGTGCTCAGTTCACAGGGTGCTGGGTGCTCAGTACTCAGGGTGCTGGGTGCTCAGTGTTCGGGGTGCAGGGTGCTCAGTGCTCAGTACTCAGGGTGCTGGGTGCTCAGTGCTCAGGGTGCTGGGTGCTCAGTGCTCAGGGTGCTGGGTACTCAGTGCTCAGGTTGCTGGGTGCTCAGTACTCAGGGTGCTGGGTGCTCAGTACTCAGGGTGCTGTGTGCTCAGTGCTCAGGGTGCTGGGTACTCAGTGCTCAGGTTGCTGGGTGCTCAGTACTCAGGGTGCTGGGTGCTCAGTGCTCAGGGTTCTGGGTGCTCAGTGCTCAGGGTGCTTGGTACTCAGTGCTCAGGGTGCTGGGTGCTCAGTACTCAGGGTGCTCAGTGCTCAGTACTCGGGGTGCTGGGTGCTCAGTGCTCGGGGTGCTGGGTGCTCAGTACTCAGGGTGCTGGGTGCTCAGTGCTCAGGGTGCTGGGTGCTCAGTGCTCAGGGTGCTGTGTGCTCAGTGCTCAGGGTGCTGGGTACTCATTGCTCAGGGTGCTCGGTGCTCAGTGCTCAGGGTGCTCAGTGCTCGGGGTGCTCGGAGCTCAGTACTCAGGGTGCTGGGTGCTCAGTGCTCGGGGTGCTCGTTGCTCAGTACTCAAGGTGCTGGGTGCTCAGTGCTCGGGGTGCTGGGTGCTCAGTGCTCAGTACTCAGGGTGCTGGGTGCTCAGTGCTCAGGGTGCTGTGTGCTCAGTGCTCAGGGTGCTGGGTGCTCAGTGCTCAGGGTGCTGGGTACTCAGTGCTCAGGGTGCTGGGTGCTCAGTACTCAGGGTGCTGGGTGCTCAGTACTCAGGGTGCTGGGTGCTCAGTGCTCGGGGTGATATGTGCCCAGTGCTCGCGGTGCTGGGTGCTCAGTACTCAGGGTGCTGGGTGTTCAGTGCTCAGGGTGCTCGGTGCTCAGTACTCAGGGTGCTGGGTGCTCAGTGCTCGAGGTGCTCAGTACTCAGGTTGCTGTGTGTTCAGTGCTCAGGGTGCTGGGTGCTCAGTACTCAGGGTGCTCGGTGCTTAGTACTCAGGGTGCTGGGTGCTCAGTACTCCGGGTGCTGGGTGCTCAGTGCTCGGGGTGCTCGGTGCTCAGTGCTCAAGGTGTTGGGTGCTCAGTACTCAGGGTGCTCATTGCTCAGGGTGCTGGGTGCTCAGTACTCAGGGTGCTGGGTGCTCAGTGCTCAGGGTGCTCGGTGCTCGGGGTGCTGGGTGCTCAGTGCTTGGGGTGCTCGGAGCTCAGTACTCAGGGTGCTGGGTGCTCAGTGCTCAGGGTGCTTTGTGCTCAGTACTCAGGGTGCTGGGTGCTCAGTGCTCGGGGTGCTCGGTGCTCAGTACGTTGGGTGCTCACTACTCAGGGTGCTGGGTGCTCAGTGCTCAGGGTGCTGGTTGCTCAGTGCTCAGGGTGCTGGGTGCTCAGTGCTCAGGGTGCTGGGTGCTCAGTACTCAGGGTGCTGGGTGCTCAGTGCTCAGGGTGCTGGGTGCTCAGTGCTCAGGGTGCTAGGTGCTCAGTACTGACGGTGCTGGGTGCTCAGTACACGAGTTGCTGAGTGCTCAGTACTCAGGGTGCTGGGTGCTCAGTACTCAGGGTGCTGGGTGCTCAGTACTCGGGTGCTGGGTGCTCATTGCTCAGGGTGCTGGGTGCTCAGTGCTCGGGGTGCTGGGTGCTTTGTGCTCAGTACTCAGGGTGCTGGGTGCTCAGTGCTCAGGGTGCTGGGTGCTCAGTGCTCAGGGTGCTGGGTGCTCAGTGCTCAGGGTGCTTGGTACTCAGTGCTCAGGGTGCTGGGTGCTCAGTACTCAGGGTGCTCAGTGCTCAGTACTCGGGGTGCTGGGTGCTCAGTGCTCGGGGTGCTGGGTGCTCAGTACTAAGGGTGCTGGGTGCTCAGTGCTCAGGGTGCTGGGTGCTCAGTGCTCAGGGTGCTGTGTCCTCAGTGCTCAGGGTGCTGGTTACTCAGTGCTCAGGGTGCTGGGTGCTCAGTGCTCAGTGCTCAGGGTGCTCAGTGCTCGGGGTGCTCGGAGCTCAGTACTCAGGGTGCTGGGTGCTCAGTGCTCGGGGTGCTCGGTGCTCAGTACTCAGGGTGCTTGGTGCTCAGTGCTCGGGGTGCTGGGTGCTCAGTGCTCAGTACTCAGGGTGCTGGGTGCTCAGTGCTCAGGGTGCTGTGTGCTCAGTGCTCAGGGTGCTGGGTGCTCAGTACTCAGGGTGCTGGGTGCTCAGTGCTCAGGGTGCTCGGTGCTCGGGGTGCTGGGTGCTCAGTGCTTGGGGTGCTCGGAGCTCAGTACTCAGGGTGCTGGGTGCTCAGTGCTCAGGGTGCTTTGTGCTCAGTACTCAGGGTGCTGGGTGCTCAGTGCTCGGGGTGCTCGGTGCTCAGTACGTTGGGTGCTCAGTACTCAGGGTGCTGGGTGCTCAGTGCTCAGGGTGCTGGGTGCTCAGTGCTCAGGGTGCTGGGTGCTCAGTGCTAGGGTGCTGGGTGCTCAGTACTCAGGGTGCTGGGTGCTCAGTGCTCAGGGTGCTGGGTGCTCAGTGCTCAGGGTGCTGGGTGCTCAGTACTGACGGTGCTGGGTGCTCAGTACACGAGTTGCTGAGTGCTCAGTACTCAGGGTGCTGGGTGCTCAGTACTCAGGTTGCTGGGTGCTCAGTACTCGGGTGCTGGGTGCTCATTTCTCAGGGTGCTGGGTGCTCAGTGCTCGGGGTGCTGGGTGCTTTGTGCTCAGTACTCAGGGTGCTGGGTGCTCAGTGCTCAGGGTGCTGGGTGCTCAGTGCTCAGGGTGCTGGGTGCTCAGTGCTCAGGGTGCTTGGTACTCAGTGCTCAGGGTGCTGGGTGCTCAGTACTCAGGGTGCTCAGTGCTCAGTACTCGGGGTGCTGGGTGCTCAGTGCTCAGGGTGCTGGGTGCTCAGTGCTCAGGGTGCTAGGTACTCAGTGCTCAGGGTGCTGGGTGCTCAGTGCTCAGGGTGCTGGGTACTCAGTGCTCAGGGTGCTGGGTGCTCAGTACTCAGGGTGCTCAGTGCTCAGTACTCGGGGTGCTGGGTGCTCAGTGCTCAGGGTGCTCACTGCTCAGTACTCGGGGTGCTGTGTGCTCAGTGCTCAGGGTGCTCAGTGCTCAGTGCTCGGGTGCTGGGTGTTCAGTACTCGGGGTGCTGGATGCTCAGTACTCAGTGTGCTGGGTGCTCAGTGCTCAGGGTGCTGGGTGCTCAGAGCTCGGGGCGCTGGGTGCTCAGTATTCAGGGTGCTGGGTGCTCAGTGCTCGGGTTGCTTTGTGCTCAGTGCTCAGGGTGCTGGGTGCTCAGTACTCAGGGTGCTGGGTGCTCAGTACTCGGGGTGCTGGGTGCTCAGTTCACAGGGTGCTGGGTGCTCAGTACTCAGGGTGCTGGGTGCTCAGTGCTCGGGGTGCAGGGTGCTCAGTGCTCAGTACTCAGGGTGCTGGGTGCTCAGTGCTCAGGGTGCTGTGTGCTCAGTGCTCAGGGTGCTGGGTGCTCAGTATTCGGGGTGCTGGGTGCTCAGTTCACAGGGTGCTGGGTGCTCAGTACTCAGGGTGCTGGGTGCTCAGTGCTCGGGGTGCAGGGTGCTCAGTGCTCAGTACTCAGGGTGCTGGGTGCTCAGTGCTCAGGGTGCTGTGTGCTCAGTGCTCAGGGTGCTGGGTACTCAGTGCTCAGGTTGCTGGGTGCTCAGTACTCAGGGTGCTGGGTGCTCAGTACTCAGGGTGCTGGGTGCTCAGTGCTCGGGGTGCTATGTGCTCAGTGCTCGCGGTGCTGGGTGCTCAGTGCTCGGGGTGCTCGGTGCTCAGTACTCAGGGTGCTGGGTGCTCAGTGCTCGAGGTGCTCAGTACTCAGGGTGCTGTGTGTTCAGTGCTCAGGGTGCTGCGTGCTCAGTACTCAGGGTGCTCTGTGCTTAGTACTCAGGGTGCTGGGTGATCAGTACTCCGGGTGCTTGGTGCTCAGTGCTCGGGGTGCTCGGTGCTCAGTGCTCAAGGTGCTGGGTGCTCAGTACTCAGGGTGCTCATTGCTCAGGGTGCAGGGTGCTCAGTACTCAGGGTTCTGGGTGCTCAGTGCTCAGGGTGCTCGGTGCTCGGGGTGCTGGGTGCTCAGTGCTCGGGGTGCTCGGAGCTCAGTACTCAGGGTGCTGGGTGCTCAGTGCTCAGGGTGCTCGGTGCTCAGTACTCAGGGTGCTGGATGCTCAGTGCTCGGGGTGATCGGTGCTCAGTACGTTGGGTGCTCACTACTCAGGGTGCTGGGTTCTCAGTGCTCAGGGTGCTGGGTGCTCAGTGCTCAGGGTGCTGGGTGCTCAGTGCTCAGGGTGCTGGGTTCTCAGTACTCAGGGTGCTGGGTGCTCAGTGCTCGGGGTGCTGGGTGCTCAGTGCTCAAAGTGCTGGGTGCTCAGTACTCAGGGTGCTGGGTGCTCAGTACTCGGGGTGCTGGGTGCTCAGTACTCAGGGTGCTGGGTGCTCAGTACTCAGGGTGCTGGGTGCTCAGTACTCGGGTGCTGGGTGCTCAGTGCTCAGGGTGCTGGGTGCTCAGTGCTCGGGGTGCTGGGTACTCAGTGCTCAGTACTCAGGGTGCTGGGTGCTCAGTGCTCGGGGTGCTGGGTGCTGGGTGCTCAGTACTCAGGGTGCTGGGTGCTCAGTGCTCAGGGTGCTAGGTGCTCAGTGCTCAGGGTGCTGGGTGCTCAGTGCTCAGGGTGCTGGGTACTCAGTGCTCAGGGTGCTGGGTGCTCAGTACTCAGGGTGCTCAGTGCTCAGTACTCGGGGTGCTGGGTGCTCAGTGCTCAGGGTGCTCACTGCTCAGTACTCGGGGTGCTGTGTGCTCAGTGCTCAGGGTGCTCAGTGCTCAGTGCTCGGGTGCTGGGTGTTCAGTACTCGGGGTGCTGGATGCTCAGTACTCAGTGTGCTGAGTGCTCAGTGCTCAGGGTGCTGGGTGCTCAGAGCTCGGGGCGCTGGGTGCTCAGTATTCAGGGTGCTGGGTGCTCAGTGCTCGGGTTGCTGGGTGCTCAGTGCTCAGGGTGCTGGGTGCTCAGTACTCAGGGTGCTGGGGGCTCAGTACTCGGGGTGCTGGGTGCTCAGTTCACAGGGTGCTGGGTGCTCAGTACTCAGGGTGCTGGGTGCTCAGTGCTCGTGGTGCAGGGTGCTCAGTGCTCAGTACTCAGGGTGCTGGGTGCTCAGTGCTCAGGGTGCTGTGTGCTCAGTGCTCAGGGTGCTGGGTGCTCAGTACTCGGGGTGCTGGGTGCTCAGTTCACAGGGTGCTGGGTGCTCAGTACTCAGGGTGCTGGGTGCTCAGTGCTCGGGGTGCAGGGTGCTCAGTGCTCAGTACTCAGGGTGCTGGGTGCTCAGTGCTCAGGGTGCTGTGTGCTCAGTGCTCAGGGTGCTGGGTACTCAGTGCTCAGGTTGCTGGGTGCTCAGTACTCAGGGTGCTGGGTGCTCAGTACTCAGGGTGCTGGGTGCTCAGTGCTCGGGGTGCTGGGTGTTCAGTGCTCACGTTGCTGGGTGCTCAGTGCTCAGGGTACTCGGTGCTCAGTCCTCAGGGTTTTGGGTGCTCAGTGCTCGAGGTGCTCAGTACTCAGGGTGCTGTGTGTTCAGTGCTCAGGGTGCTGGGTGCTCAGTACTCAGGGTGCTCAGTGCTTAGTACTCAGGGTGCTGGGTGCTCAGTACTCCGGGTGCTGGGTGCTCAGTGCTCGGGGTGCTCGGTGCTCAGTGCTCAAGGTGCTGGGTGCTCAGTACTCAAGTTGCTCATTGCTCAGGGTGCTGGGTGCTCAGTAGTCAGGGTGCTGGGTGCTCAGTGCTCAGGGTGCTCGGTGCTCGGGGCGCTGGGTGCTCAGTGCTCGGGGTGCTCGGAGCTCAGTACTCAGGGTGCTGGGTGCTCAGTGCTCGGGGTGCTGGGTGCTCAGTGCTCAGGGTGCTGGGTGCTCAGTACTCAGGGTGCTGGGTGCTCAGTACTCGGGGTGCTGGGTTCTCAGTGCTCAGTACTCAGGGTGCTGGGTGCTCAGTGCTCAGGGTGCTGGGTGCTCAGTGCTCAGTACTCAGGGTGCTGGGTGCTCAGTGCTCGGGGTGCTGGGTGCTCAGTGCTCGGGGTGCTGGGTGCTCAGTGCTCAGTACTCAGGGTGCTGGGTGCTCAGTGCTCGGGGTGCTGGGTGCTCAGTGCTCAGTACTCAGGGTGCTGGGTGCTCAGTGCTCAGGGTGCTGGGTGCTCAGTGCTCAGTACTCAGGGTGCTGGGTGCTCAGTGCTCAGGGTGCTGGGTGCTCAGTGCTCAGGGTGCTGGGTGCTCAGTGCTCGGGGTGCTGGGTGCTCAGTGCTCAGTACTCAGGGTTCTGCGTGCTCAGTGCTCGGTGTGCTGGGTGCTCAGTGCTCAGTACTCAGGGTGCTGGTTGCTCAGTGCTCAGGGTGCTGGGTGCTCAGTGCTCGGGGTGCTGGGTGCTCAGTACTCAGGGTGCTGGGTGCTCAGTACTCCGGGTGCTGGGTGCTCAGTTCTCGGGGTGCTCGGTGCTCAGTACTCAGTGATCAGGGTGCTCAGTGCTCAGTGCTCAGGGTGCTGGGTGTTCAGTACTCAGGGTGCTGGGTGCTCAGTACTCAGGGTGCTGGGTGCTCAGTACTCGGGGTGCTGGGTTCTCAGTGCTCAGTACTCAGGGTGCTGGGTGCTCAGTGCTCAGGGTGCTGGGTGCTCAGTGCTCAGTACTCAGGGTGCTGGGTGCTCAGTGCTCGGGGTGCTGGGTGCTCAGTGCTCGGGGTGCTGGGTGCTCAGTGCTCAGTACTCAGGGTGCTGGGTGCTCAGTGCTCGGGGTGCTGGGTGCTCAGTGCTCAGTACTCAGGGTGCTGGGTGCTCAGTGCTCAGGGTGCTGGGTGCTCAGTGCTCAGTACTCAGGGTGCTGGGTGCTCAGTGCTCAGGGTGCTGGGTGCTCAGTGCTCAGGGTGCTGGGTGCTCAGTGCTCGGGGTGCTGGGTGCTCAGTGCTCAGTACTCAGGGTTCTGCGTGCTCAGTGCTCGGTGTGCTGGGTGCTCAGTGCTCAGTACTCAGTGTGCTGGTTGCTCAGTGCTCAGGGTGCTGGGTGCTCAGTGCTCGGGGTGCTGGGTGCTCAGTACTCAGGGTGCTGGGTGCTCAGTACTCCGGGTGCTGGGTGCTCAGTTCTCGGGGTGCTCGGTGCTCAGTACTCAGTGATCAGGGTGCTCAGTGCTCAGTGCTCAGGGTGCTGGGTGTTCAGTACTCAGGGTGCTGGGTGCTCAGTACTCAGGGTGCTCAGTGCTCAGTGCTCACTGTGTTGGGTGCTCAGTGCTCGGGGTGCTGGGTGCTCAGTACTCAGGGTGCTGGGTCCTCAGTACTCCGGGTGCTGGGTGCTCAGTTCTCGGGGTGCTCGGTGCTCAGTACTCAGTGATCAGGGTGCTCAGTGCTCAGTGCTCAGGGTGCTGGGTGTTCAGTACTCAGGGTGCTGGGTGCTCAGTACTCAGGGTGCTGGGTACTCAGTGCTCAGGGTGCTCGGTGCTCAGTACTCGGGGTGCTGGGTGCTCATTCTCGGGGTGCTGGGTGCTCAGTGCTCGGGGTGCTGGGTGCTCAGTACTCAGGGTGCTGGGTGCTCAGTGCTCAGGGTGCTGGGTGCTCAGTACTCAGGGTGCTGGGTGCTCAGTGCTCAGGGTTCTGGGTGCTCAGTACTCAGGTTGCTCAGTACTCAGGGTGCTGGTTGCTCAGTGCTCGGGGTGCTGGGTGCTCAGTGCTCAGGGTGATCGGTGCTCAGTACTCAGGGTGCTGGGTGCTCAGTGCTCAGGGTGCTGGGTGCTCAGTCCTCAGGGTGCTCAGTGCTCAGGGTGCTGCGTGCTCAGTGCTCGGGGTGCTCGGTGCTCAGTACTCAGGTTGCTGTGTGCTCAGTACTCAGGGTGCTGGGTGCTCAGTACTCAGGGTGCTGGGTGCTCAGTGCTCAGGGTGCTGGGTGATCATTGCTCATGGTGCTGGGTGCTCAGTGCTCAGGGTGCTGGGTGCTCAGTGCTCGGGGTGCTGTGTGCTCAGTACTCAGGGAGCTGGGTGCTCAGTGATCGGTGTGCTCGGTGCTCAGTACGTTGGGTGCTCACTACTCAGGGTGCTGGGTGCTCAGTGCTCAGGGTGCTGGGTGCTCAGTGCTCAGGGTGCTCGGTGCTCAGTGCTCAGGGTGCTGGGTGCTCAGTACTCAGGGTGCTGGTTGCTCAATACTCAGGGTGCTCAGTGCTCAGTACTCAGGGTGCTCAGTACTCAGGGTGCTCAGTGCTCAGGGTGCTGGGTGCTCAGTACTCAGGGTGCTCATTGCTCAGGGTGCAGGGTGCTCAGTACTCAGGGTTCTGGGTGCTCAGTGCTCAGGGTGCTCGGTGCTCGGGGTGCTGGGTGCTCAGTTCTCGGGGTGCTCGGAGCTCAGTACTCAGGGTGCTGGGTGCTCAGTGCTCAGGGTGCTCGGTGCTCAGTACTCAGGGTGCTGGATGCTCAGTGCTCGGGGTGATCGGTGCTCAGTACGTTGGGTGCTCACTACTCAGGGTGCTGGGTTCTCAGTGCTCAGGGTGCTGGGAGCTCAGTGCTCAGGGTGCTGGGTGCTCAGTGCTCAGGGTCCTGGGTGCTCAGTACTCAGGGTGCTGGGTGCGCAGTGCTCGGGGTGCTGGGTGCTCAGTGCTCAAGGTGCTGGCTGCTCAGTACTCAGGGTGCTGGGTGCTCAGTACTCGGGGTGCTGGGTGCTCAGTACTCAGGGTGCTGGGTGCTCAGTACTCAGGGTGCTGGGTGCTCAGTACTCGGGTGCTGGGTGCTCAGTGCTCAGGGTGCTGGGTGCTCAGTGCTCGGGGTGCTGGGTGCTCAGTGCTCAGTACTCAGGGTGCTGGGTGCTCAGTGCTCGGGGTGCTGGGTGCTTAGTGCTCAGTACTCAGGGTGCTGGGTGCTCAGTGCTCAGGGTGCTAGGTGCTCAGTGCTCAGGGTGCTGGGTGCTCAGTGCTCAGGGTGCTGGGTACTCAGTGCTCAGGGTGCTGGGTGCTCAGTACTCAGGGTGCTCAGTGCTCAGTACTCGGGGTGCTGGGTGCTCAGTGCTCAGGGTGCTCACTGCTCAGTACTCGGGGTGCTGTGTGCTCAGTGCTCAGGGTGCTCAGTGCTCAGTGCTCGGGGTGCTGGGTGTTCAGTACTCGGGGTGCTGGATGCTCAGTACTCAGGGTGCTGGGTGCTCAGTGCTCAGGCTGCTGGGTGCTCAGTGCTCGGGGCGCTGGGTGCTCAGTATTCAGGGTGCTGGGTGCTCAGTGCTCGGGTTGCTGGGTGCTCAGTGCTCAGGGTGCTGGGTGCTCAGTACTCAGGGTGCTGGGTGCTCAGTACTCGGGGTGCTGGGTGCTCAGTACACAGGGTGCTGGGTGCTCAGTACTCAGGGTGCTGGGTGCTCAGTACTCGGGAGCTGGGTGCTCAGTGCTCAGGGTGCTGGGTGCTCAGTGCTCGGGGTGCTGGGTGCTCAGTGCTCAGTACTCAGGGTGCTGGGTGCTCAGTGCTCAGGGTGCTGTGTGCTCAGTGCTCAGGGTGCTGGGTGCTCAGTGCTCAGGGTGCTGGGTACTCAGTGCTCAGGTTGCTGGGTGCTCAGTACTCAGGGTGCTGGGTGCTCAGTACTCAGGGTGCTGGGTGCTCAGTGCTCGGGGTGCTGGGTGTTCAGTGCTCACGTTGCTGGGTGCTCAGTGCTCGGGGTACTCGGTGCTCAGTCCTCAGGGTGTTGGGTGCTCAGTGCTCGAGGTGCTCAGTACTCAGGGTGCTGTGTGTTCAGTGCTCAGGGTTCTGGGTGCTCAGTACTCAGGGCGCTCAGTGCTTAGTACTCAGGGTGCTGGGTGCTCAGTACTCCGGGTGCTGGGTGCTCAGTGCTCGGGGTGCTCGGTGCTCAGTGCTCAAGGTGCTGGGTGCTCAGTACTCAAGTTGGTCATTGCTCAGGGTGCTGGGTGCTCAGTAGTCAGGGTGCTGGGTGCTCAGTGCTCAGGGTGCTCGGTGCTCGGGGCGCTGGGTGCTCAGTCCTCGGGGTGCTCGGAGCTCAGTACTCAGGGTGCTGGGTGCTCAGTGCTCGGGTTGCTGGGTGCTCAGTGCTCAGGGTGCTGGGTGCTCAGTACTCAGGGTGCTGGGTGCTCAGTACTCGGGGTGCTGGGTTCTCAGTGCTCAGTACTCAGGGTGCTGGGTGATCAGTGCTCAGGGTGCTGGGTGCTCAGTGCTCAGTACTCAGGGTGCTGGGTGCTCAGTGCTCGGGGTGCTGGGTGCTCAGTGCTCGGGGTGCTGGGTGCTCAGTGCTCAGTACTCAGGGTGCTGGGTGCTCAGTGCTCGGGGTGCTGGGTGCTCAGTGCTCAGTACTCAGGGTGCTGGGTGCTCAGTGCTCAGGTTGCTGGGTGCTCAGTTCTCAGTACTCAGGGTGCTGGGTGCTCAGTGCTCAGGGTGCTGGGTGCTCAGTGCTCGGGGTGCTGGGTGCTCAGTGCTCAGTACTCAGGGTGCTGGGTGCTCAGTGCTCGGGGTGCTGGGTGCTCAGTTCTCAGTACTCGGGGTGCTGGGTGCTCAGTGTTGAGGGTGCTGGGTGCTCAGTACTCAGGGTGCTGGGTGCTCAGTACTCAGGGTGCTGTGTGCTCAGTACTCAGGGTGCTGGGTGCTCAGTACTCAGGGTGCTGGGTGCTCAGTGCTCAGGGTGCTCAGTGCTCAGTGCTCAGGGTGCTGGGTGTTCAGTACTCAGGGTGCTGGGTGCTCAGTACTCAGGGTGCTGGGTACTCAGTGATCGGGGTGCTGGGTACTCAGTGCTCAGGGTGCTCGGTGCTCAGTGCTCAGTACTCAGGGTGCTGGGTGCTCAGTGCTCGGGGTGCTGGGTGCTCATTCTCGGGGTGCTGGGTGATCAGTGCTCAGGGTGCTGGGTGCTCAGTGCTCAGTACTCAGGGTGCTGGGTGCTCAGTGCTCGGGGTGCTGGGTGCTCATTCTCGGGGTGCTGGGTGCTCAGTGCTCGGGTTGCTGGGTGCTCAGTACTCAGGGTGCTGGGTGCTCAGTGCTCAGGGTGCTGGGTGCTCAGTACTCAGGGTGCTGGGTGCTCAGTGCTCAGGGTGCTGGGTGCTCAGTACTCAGGTTGCTCAGTACTCAGGGTGCTGGGTGCTCAGTGCTCGGGGTGCTGGGTGCTCAGTGCTCAGGGTGATCGGTGCTCAGTACTCAGGGTGATGGGTGCTCAGTGCTCAGGGTGCTGGGTGCTCAGTCCTCAGGGTGCTCAGTGCTCAGGGTGCTGCGTGCTCAGTGCTCGGGGTGCTCGGTGCTCAGTACTCAGGTTGCTGTGTGCTCAGTACTCAGGGTGCTGGGTGCTCAGTACTCAGGGTGCTGGGTGCTCAGTGCTCAGGGTGCTGGGTGATCAGTGCTCATGGTGCTGGGTGCTCAGTGCTCAGGGTGCTGGGTGCTCAGTGCTCGGGGTGCTGTGTGCTCAGTACTCAGGGAGCTGGGTGCTCAGTGATCGGGGTGCTCGGTGCTCAGTACGTTGGGTGCTCACTACTCAGGGTGCTGGGTGCTCAGTGCTCAGGGTGCTGGGTGCTCAGTGCTCAGGGTGCTCGGTGCTCAGTGCTCAGGGTGCTGGGTGCTCAGTACTCAGGGTGCTGGTTGCTCAATACTCAGGGTGCTCAGTGCTCAGTACTCAGGGTGCTCAGTACTCAGGGTGCTCAGTGCTCAGGGTGCTGGGTGCTCAGTACTCAGGGTGCTCATTGCTCAGGGTGCAGGGTGCTCAGTACTCAGGGTTCTGGGTGCTCAGTGCTCAGGGTGCTCGGTGCTCGGGGTGCTGGGTGCTCAGTTCTCGGGGTGCTCAGAGCTCAGTACTCAGGGTGCTGGGTGCTCAGTGCTCAGGGTGCTCGGTGCTCAGTACTCAGGGTGCTGGATGCTCAGTGCTCGGGGTGATCGGTGCTCAGTACGTTGGGTGCTCACTACTCAGGGTGCTGGGTTCTCAGTGCTCAGGGTGCTGGGAGCTCAGTGCTCAGGGTGCTGGGTGCTCAGTGCTCAGGGTCCTGGGTGCTCAGTACTCAGGGTGCTGGGTGCTCAGTGCTCGGGGTGCTGGGTGCTCAGTGCTCAAGGTGCTGGCTGCTCAGTACTCAGGGTGCTGGGTGCTCAGTACTCGGGGTGCTGGGTGCTCAGTACTCAGGGTGCTGGGTGCTCAGTACTCAGGGTGCTGGGTGCTCAGTACTCGGGTGCTGGGTGCTCAGTGCTCAGGGTGCTGGGTGCTCAGTGCTCGGGGTGCTGGGTGCTCAGTGCTCAGTACTCAGGGTGCTGGGTGCTCAGTGCTCGGGGTGCTGGGTGCTTAGTGCTCAGTACTCAGGGTGCTGGGTGCTCAGTGCTCAGGGTGCTAGGTGCTCAGTGCTCAGGGTGCTGGGTGCTCAGTGCTCAGGGTGCTGGGTACTCAGTGCTCAGGGTGCTGGGTGCTCAGTACTCAGGGTGCTCAGTGCTCAGTACTCGGGGTGCTGGGTGCTCAGTGCTCAGGGTGCTCACTGCTCAGTACTCGGGGTGCTGTGTGCTCAGTGCTCAGGGTGCTCAGTGCTCAGTGCTCGGGGTGCTGGGTGTTCAGTACTCGGGGTGCTGGATGCTCAGTACTCAGGGTGCTGGGTGCTCAGTGCTCAGGCTGCTGGGTGCTCAGTGCTCGGGGCGCTGGGTGCTCAGTATTCAGGGTGCTGGGTGCTCAGTGCTCGGGTTGCTGGGTGCTCAGTGCTCAGGGTGCTGGGTGCTCAGTACTCAGGGTGCTGGGTGCTCAGTACTCGGGGTGCTGGGTGCTCAGTACACAGGGTGCTGGGTGCTCAGTACTCAGGGTGCTGGGTGCTCAGTACTCGGGAGCTGGGTGCTCAGTGCTCAGGGTGCTGGGTGCTCAGTGCTCGGGGTGCTGGGTGCTCAGTGCTCAGTACTCAGGGTGCTGGGTGCTCAGTGCTCGGGGTGCTTGGTGCTCAGTGCTCAGTACTCAGGGTGCTGGGTGCTCAGTGCTCAGGGTGCTGTGTGCTCAGTGCTCAGGGTGCTGGGTGCTCAGTGCTCAGGGTGCTGGGTACTCAGTGCTCAGGTTGCTGGGTGCTCAGTACTCAGGGTGCTGGGTGCTCAGTACTCAGGGTGCTGGGTGCTCAGTGCTCGGGGTGCTGGGTGTTCAGTGCTCACGTTGCTGGGTGCTCAGTGCTCGGGGTACTCGGTGCTCAGTCCTCAGGGTGTTGGGTGCTCAGTGCTCGAGGTGCTCAGTACTCAGGGTGCTGTGTGTTCAGTGCTCAGGGTTCTGGGTGCTCAGTACTCAGGGTGCTCAGTGCTTAGTACTCAGGGTGCTGGGTGCTCAGTACTCCGGGTGCTGGGTGCTCAGTGCTCGGGGTGCTCGGTGCTCAGTGCTCAAGGTGCTGGGTGCTCAGTACTCAAGTTGGTCATTGCTCAGGGTGCTGGGTGCTCAGTAGTCAGGGTGCTGGGTGCTCAGTGCTCAGGGTGCTCGGTGCTCGGGGCGCTGGGTGCTCAGTCCTCGGGGTGCTCGGAGCTCAGTACTCAGGGTGCTGGGTGCTCAGTGCTCGGGTTGCTGGGTGCTCAGTGCTCAGGGTGCTGGGTGCTCAGTACTCAGGGTGCTGGGTGCTCAGTACTCGGGGTGCTGGGTTCTCAGTGCTCAGTACTCAGGGTGCTGGGTGATCAGTGCTCAGGGTGCTGGGTGCTCAGTGCTCAGTACTCAGGGTGCTGGGTGCTCAGTGCTCGGGGTGCTGGGTGCTCAGTGCTCGGGGTGCTGGGTGCTCAGTGCTCAGTACTCAGGGTGCTGGGTGCTCAGTGCTCGGGGTGCTGGGTGCTCAGTGCTCAGTACTCAGGGTGCTGGGTGCTCAGTGCTCAGGGTGCTGGGTGCTCAGTTCTCAGTACTCAGGGTGCTGGGTGCTCAGTGCTCAGGGTGCTGGGTGCTCAGTGCTCGGGGTGCTGGGTGCTCAGTGCTCAGTACTCAGGGTGCTGGGTGCTCAGTGCTCGGGGTGCTGGGTGCTCAGTTCTCAGTACTCGGGGTGCTGGGTGCTCAGTGTTGAGGGTGCTGGGTGCTCAGTACTCAGGGTGCTGGGTGCTCAGTACTCAGGGTGCTGGGTGCTCAGTACTCGGGTGCTGGGTGCTCAGTGCTCAGGGTGCTGGGTGCTCAGGGCTCGGGGTGCGGGTTGCTCAGTGCTCAGTACTCAGGGTGCTGGGTGCTCAGTGCTCGGGTTGCTCGGTGCTCAGTACGTTGGGTGCTCACTAATCAGGGTGATGGGTGCTCAGTGCTCAGGGTGCTGGGTGCTCAGTGCTCAGGATGCTGGGTGCTCAGTGCTCAGGGTGCTGGGTGCTCAGTACTCAGGGTGCTGGGTGCTCAGTCTCGGGGTGCTGGGTGCTCAGTGCTCGCGGTGCTGGGTGCTCAGTGCTCGGGGTGCTCGGTGCTCAGTACTCAGGGTGCTGGGTGCTCAGTGCTCGAGGTGCTCAGTACTCAGGGTGCTGGGTGCTCAGTACTCAGGGTGCTGGGTGCTCAGTGCTCAGGGTGCTCGGTGCTCGGGGCGCTGAGTGCTCAGTGCTCGGGGTGCTCGGAGCTCAGTACTCAGGGTGCTGGGTGCTCAGTAGTCAGGGTGCTGGGTGCTCAGTACTCGGGGAGCTGGGTGCTCATTCTCGGGGCGCTGAGTGCTCAGTGCTCGGGGTGCTCGGAGCTCAGTACTCAGGGTGCTCGGAGCTCAGTACTCAGGGTGCTGGGTGCTCAGTAGTCAGGGTGCTGGGTGCTCAGTGCTCAGGGTGCTGGGTGCTCAGTACTCAGGGTGCTGGGTGCTCAGTGCTCGGGGTGCTGGGTGCTCAGTTCTCGGTGTGCTCGGTGCTCAGTACTCAGTGATCAGGGTGCTCAGTGCTCAGTGCTCAGGGTGCTGGGTGTTCAGTACTCAGGGTGCTGGGTGCTCAGTACTCAGGGGGCTGGGTGCTCAGTACTCAGGGTGCTTTGTGCTCAGTACTCGGGGTGCTCGGTGCACAGTGCTCAGGGTGCTGGGTGCTCAGTACTCAGGGTGCTGGGTACTCAGTGCTCAGTGTGCTCGGTGCTCAGTACTCGGGGTGCTGGTTGCTCATTCTCGGGGTGCTGGGTGCTCAGTGCTCAGGGTGCTGGGTGCTCAGTACTCAGGGTGCTGGGTGCTCAGTGCTCAGGGTGCTGGGTGCTCAGTACTCAGGGTTCTGGGTGCTCAGTGCTCAGCGTGCTGGGTGCTCAGTACTCAGGTTGCTCAGTACTCAGGGTGCTGGGTGCTCAGTGCTCGGGGTGCTGGGTGCTCAGTGCTCAGGGTGATCGGTGCTCAGTTCTCACGGTGCTGGGTGCTCAGTGCTCAGGGTGCTGGGTGCTCAGTCCTCAGGGTGCTCAGTGCTCAGGGTGTTGGGTGCTCAGTGCTCGAGGTGCTCAGTACTCAGGGTGCTGTGTGTTCAGTGCTCAGGGTTCTGGGTGCTCAGTACTCAGGGTGCTCAGTGCTTAGTACTCAGGGTGCTGGGTGCTCAGTACTCCGGGTGCTGGGTGCTCAGTGCTCGGGGTGCTCGGTGCTCAGTGCTCAAGGTGCTGGGTGCTCAGTACTCAAGTTGGTCATTGCTCAGGGTGCTGGGTGCTCAGTAGTCAGGGTGCTGGGTGCTCAGTGCTCAGGGTGCTCGGTGCTCGGGGCGCTGGGTGCTCAGTCCTCGGGGTGCTCGGAGCTCAGTACTCAGGGTGCTGGGTGCTCAGTGCTCGGGTTGCTGGGTGCTCAGTGCTCAGGGTGCTGGGTGCTCAGTACTCAGGGTGCTGGGTGCTCAGTACTCGGGGTGCTGGGTTCTCAGTGCTCAGTACTCAGGGTGCTGGGTGATCAGTGCTCAGGGTGCTGGGTGCTCAGTGCTCAGTACTCAGGGTGCTGGGTGCTCAGTGCTCGGGGTGCTGGGTGCTCAGTGCTCGGGGTGCTGGGTGCTCAGTGCTCAGTACTCAGGGTGCTGGGTGCTCAGTGCTCGGGGTGCTGGGTGCTCAGTGCTCAGTACTCAGGGTGCTGGGTGCTCAGTGCTCAGGGTGCTGGGTGCTCAGTTCTCAGTACTCAGGGTGCTGGGTGCTCAGTGCTCAGGGTGCTGGGTGCTCAGTGCTCGGGGTGCTGGGTGCTCAGTGCTCAGTACTCAGGGTGCTGGGTGCTCAGTGCTCGGGGTGCTGGGTGCTCAGTTCTCAGTACTCGGGGTGCTGGGTGCTCAGTGTTGAGGGTGCTGGGTGCTCAGTACTCAGGGTGCTGGGTGCTCAGTACTCAGGGTGCTGGGTGCTCAGTACTCGGGTGCTGGGTGCTCAGTGCTCAGGGTGCTGGGTGCTCAGGGCTCGGGGTGCGGGTTGCTCAGTGCTCAGTACTCAGGGTGCTGGGTGCTCAGTGCTCGGGTTGCTCGGTGCTCAGTACGTTGGGTGCTCACTAATCAGGGTGATGGGTGCTCAGTGCTCAGGGTGCTGGGTGCTCAGTGCTCAGGATGCTGGGTGCTCAGTGCTCAGGGTGCTGGGTGCTCAGTACTCAGGGTGCTGGGTGCTCAGTCTCGGGGTGCTGGGTGCTCAGTGCTCGCGGTGCTGGGTGCTCAGTGCTCGGGGTGCTCGGTGCTCAGTACTCAGGGTGCTGGGTGCTCAGTGCTCGAGGTGCTCAGTACTCAGGGTGCTGGGTGCTCAGTACTCAGGGTGCTGGGTGCTCAGTGCTCAGGGTGCTCGGTGCTCGGGGCGCTGAGTGCTCAGTGCTCGGGGTGCTCGGAGCTCAGTACTCAGGGTGCTGGGTGCTCAGTAGTCAGGGTGCTGGGTGCTCAGTACTCGGGGAGCTGGGTGCTCATTCTCGGGGCGCTGAGTGCTCAGTGCTCGGGGTGCTCGGAGCTCAGTACTCAGGGTGCTCGGAGCTCAGTACTCAGGGTGCTGGGTGCTCAGTAGTCAGGGTGCTGGGTGCTCAGTGCTCAGGGTGCTGGGTGCTCAGTACTCAGGGTGCTGGGTGCTCAGTGCTCGGGGTGCTGGGTGCTCAGTTCTCGGTGTGCTCGGTGCTCAGTACTCAGTGATCAGGGTGCTCAGTGCTCAGTGCTCAGGGTGCTGGGTGTTCAGTACTCAGGGTGCTGGGTGCTCAGTACTCAGGGGGCTGGGTGCTCAGTACTCAGGGTGCTTTGTGCTCAGTACTCGGGGTGCTCGGTGCACAGTGCTCAGGGTGCTGGGTGCTCAGTACTCAGGGTGCTGGGTACTCAGTGCTCAGTGTGCTCGGTGCTCAGTACTCGGGGTGCTGGTTGCTCATTCTCGGGGTGCTGGGTGCTCAGTGCTCAGGGTGCTGGGTGCTCAGTACTCAGGGTGCTGGGTGCTCAGTGCTCAGGGTGCTGGGTGCTCAGTACTCAGGGTTCTGGGTGCTCAGTGCTCAGCGTGCTGGGTGCTCAGTACTCAGGTTGCTCAGTACTCAGGGTGCTGGGTGCTCAGTGCTCGGGGTGCTGGGTGCTCAGTGCTCAGGGTGATCGGTGCTCCGTTCTCACGGTGCTGGGTGCTCAGTGCTCAGGGTGCTGGGTGCTCAGTCCTCAGGGTGCTCAGTGCTCAGGGTGCTGGGTGCTCAGTGCTCGGGGTGCTCGGTGCTCAGTACTCAGGGTGCTGAGTGCTCAGTACTCAGGGTGCTGGGTGCTCAGTACTCACGGTGCTGGGTGCTCAGTGCTCAGGGTGCTGGGTGAACAGTGCTCAGGGTGCTGGGTGCTCAGTGCTCAGGGTGCTGGGTGCTCAGTACTCGGGGTGCTGGGTTCTCAGTGCTCAGTACTCAGGGTGCTGGGTGCTCAGTGCTCAGGGTGCTGGGTGCTCAGTGCTCAGTGCTCAGGGTGCTGGGTGCTCAGTACTCGGGGTGCTGGGTTCTCAGTGCTCAGTACTCAGGGTGCTGGGTGCTCAGTGCTCGCGGTGCTGGGTGCTCAGTGCTCGGGGTGCTCGGTGCTCAGTTCTCAGGGTGCAGGGTGCTCAGTGCTCGAGGTGCTCAGTACTCAGGGTGCTGTGTGTTCAGTGCTCAGGGTGCTGGGTGCTCAGTACTCAGGGTGCTTGGTGCTTAGTACTCAGGGTGCTGTGTGCTCAGTACTCCGGGTGCTGGGTGCTCAGTGCTTGGGTTGCTCGGTGCTCAGTGCTCAAGGTGCTTTGTGCTCACTACTCAGGTTGCTTATTGCTCAGGGTGCTGGGTGCTCAGTACTCAGGGTGCTGGGTGATCAGTGCTCAGGGTGCTCGGTGCTCAGTGCTCAGGGTGCTGAGTGCTCAGTACTCAGGGTGCTGGGTGCTCAGTACTCACGGTGCTGGGTGCTCAGTGCTCAGGGTGCTGGGTGATCAGTGCTCAGGGTGCTGGGTGCTCAGTGCTCAGGGTGCTGGGTGCTCAGTACTCGGGGTGCTGGGTTCTCAGTGCTCAGTACTCAGGGTGCTGGGTGCTCAGTGCTCAGGGTGCTGGGTGCTCAGTGCTCAGTGCTCAGGGTGCTGGGTGCTCAGTACTCGGGGTGCTGGGTTCTCAGTGCTCAGTACTCAGGGTGCTGGGTGCTCAGTGCTCGCGGTGCTGGGTGCTCAGTGCTCGGGGTGCTCGGTGCTCAGTTCTCAGGGTGCAGGGTGCTCAGTGCTCGAGGTGCTCAGTACTCAGGGTGCTGTGTGTTCAGTGCTCAGGGTGCTGGGTGCTCAGTACTCAGGGTGCTTGGTGCTTAGTACTCAGGGTGCTGGGTGCTCAGTACTCCGGGTGCTGGGTGCTCAGTGCTTGGGTTGCTCGGTGCTCAGTGCTCAAGGTGCTTTGTGCTCACTACTCAGGGTGCTTATTGCTCAGGGTGCTGGGTGCTCAGTACTCAGGGTGCTGGGTGCTCAGTGCTCAGGGTGCTCGGTGCTCAGTGCTCAGGGTGCTCAGTGCTCGGGGTGCTCGGAGCTCAGTACTCAGGGTGCTGGGTGCTCAGTGCTCGGGGTGCTCGGTGCACAGTACTCAAGGTGCTGGGTGCTCAGTGCTCGGGGTGCTGGTTGCTCAGTGCTCAGTACTCAGGGTGCTGGGTGCTCAGTGCTCAGGGTGCTGTGTGCTCAGTGCTCAGGGTGCTGGGTGCTCAGTGCTCAGGGTGCTGGGTACTCAGTGCTCAGGGTGCTGGGTGCTCAGTACTCAGGGTGCTGGGTGCTCAGTACTCAGGGTGCTGGGTGCTCAGTGCTCGGGCTGCTATGTGCTCAGTGCTCGCTGTGCTGGGTGCTCAGTACTCAGGGTGCTGGGTGCTCAGTGCTCAGGGTGCTCGGTGCTCAGTACTCAGGGTGCTGGGTGCTCAGTGCTCGAGGTGCTCAGTACTCAGGGTGCTGTGTGTTCAGTGCTCAGGGTGCTGGGTGCTCAGTACTCAGGGTGCTCGGTGCTTAGTACTCAGGGTGCTGGGTGCTCAGTACTCCGGGTGCTGGGTGCTCAGTGCTCGGGGTGCTCGGTGCTCAGTGCTCAAGGTGCTGGGTGCTCAGTACTCAGGGTGCTCATTGCTCAGGGTGCTGGTTGCTCAGTGCTCTGGGTGCTCACTGCTCAGTACTCGGGGTGCTGGGTGCTCAGTGCTCAGGTTGCTCAGTGCTCAGTGCTCGGGGTGCTATGTGCTCAGTGCTCGGGGCGCTGGGTGACCAGTGCTCGGGGTGCTGGGTGCTCAGTACTCGGGGTGCTGGGTGCTCAGTGCTCAGGGTGCTCAGTGCTCAGTACTCAGTGCTCAGGGTGCTCAGTGCTCAGTGCTCAGGGTGCTGGGTGTTCAGTACTCGGGGTCCTGGATGCTCAGTACTCAGGGTGCTGGGTGCTCAGTGCTCAGGGTGCTGGGTGCTCAGTGCTCGGGGCGCTGGGTGCTCAGTACTCAGGGTGCTGGGTGCTCAGTGCTCAGGGTGCTGGGTGCTCAGTGCTCAGGGTGCTGGGTGCTCAGTACTCAGGGTGCTGGGTGCTCAGTACTCGGGGTGCTTTGTGCTCAGTACTCAGGGTACTGGGTGCTCAGTACTCAGGGTGCTGGGTGCTCAGTACTCGGGTGCTGGGTGCTCAGTGCTCAGGGTGCTGGGTGCTCAGTACTCAGGGTGCTGGGTGCTAAGTCCTCGGGGTGCTGGGTGCTCAGTGTTGAGGGTGCTGGGTGCTCAGTACTCAGGGTGCTGTGTGCTCAGTACTCAGGGTGCTGGGTGCTCAGTACTCGGGTGCTGGGTGCTCAGTGCTCAGGGTGCTGGGTGCTCAGGGCTCGGGGTGCGGGGTGCTCAGTGCTCAGTGCTCAGGGTGCTGGGTGCTCAGTGCTCAGGGTGCTGGGTGCTCAGTGCTCAGGGTGCTGGGTGCTCAGTGCTCAGGGTGCTGGGTGCTCAGTACTCAGGGTGCTGGGTGATCAGTCTCGGGGTGCTGGGTGCTCAGTGCTCGCGGTGCTGGGTGCTCAGTGCTCGGGGTGCTCGGTGCTCAGTACTCAGGGTGCTGGGTGCTCAGTGCTCGAGGTGCTCAGTACTCAGGGTGCTGGGTGCTCAGTACTCAGGGTGCTGGGTGCTCAGTGATCAGGGTGCTCGGTGCTCGGGGCGCTGAGTGCTCAGTGCTCGGGGTGCTCGGAGCTCAGTACTCAGGGTGCTGGGTGCTCAGTAGTCAGGGTGTTGGGTGCTCAGTACTCAGGGTGCTGGGTGCTCAGTGCTCAGTGCTCAGGGTGCTGGGTGTTCAGTACTCAGGGTGCTGGGTGCTCAGTACTCAGGGTGCTGGGTGCTCAGTACTCAGGGTGCTTTGTGCTCAGTACTCGGGGTGCTCGGTGCTCAGTGCTCAGGGTGCTGGGTGCTCAGTACTCAGGGTGCTGGGTACTCAGTGCTCAGGGTGCTCGGTGCTCAGTACTCGGGGTGCTGGGTGCTCATTCTCGGGGTGCTGGGTGCTCAGTGCTCAGGGTGCTGGGTGCTCAGTACTCAGGGTGCTGGGTGCTCAGTGCTCAGGGTGCTGGGTGCTCAGTGCTCAGGGTGCTGGGTGCTCAGTACTCAGGTTGCTCAGTACAGAGGGTGCTGGGTGCTCAGTGCTCGGGGTGCTGGGTGCTCAGTACTCAGGTTGCTCAGTACTCAGGGTGCTGGGTGCTCAGTGCTCAGGGTGCTGGGTGCTCAGTACTCAGGGTGCTGGGTGCTCAGTGCTCAGGGTGCTGGGTGCTCAGTACTCAGGTTGCTCAGTACTCAGGGTGCTGGGTGCTCAGTGCTCGGGGTGCTGGGTGCTCAGTGCTCAGGGTGATCGGTGCTCAGTTCTCACGGTGCTGGGTGCTCAGTGCTCAGGGTGCTGGGTGCTCAGTCCTCAGGGTGCTCAGTGCTCAGGGTGCTGGGTGCTCAGTGCTCGGGGTGCTCGGTGCTCAGTACTCAGGGTGCTGAGTGCTTAGTACTCAGGGTGCTGGGTGCTCAGTACTCACGGTGCTGGGTGCTCTGTGCTCAGGGTGCTGGGTGATCAGTGCTCAGGGTGCTGGGTGCTCAGTGCTCAGGGTGCTGGGTGCTCAGTGCTCGGGTTGCTCGGTGCTCAGTGCTCAAGGTGCTTTGTGCTCACTACTCAGGGTGCTTATTGCTCAGGGTGCTGGGTGCTCAGTACTCAGGGTGCTGGGTGCTCAGTGCTCAGGGTGCTCGGTGCTCAGTGCTCAGGGTGCTCAGTGCTCGGGGTGCTCGGAGCTCAGTACTCAGGGTGCTGGGTGCTCAGTGCTCGGGGTGCTCGGTGCACAGTACTCAAGGTGCTGGGTGCTCAGTGCTCGGGGTGCTGGTTGCTCAGTGCTCAGTACTCAGGGTGCTGGGTGCTCAGTGCTCAGGGTGCTGTGTGCTCAGTGCTCAGGGTGCTGGGTGCTGAGTGCTCAGGGTGCTGGGTACTCAGTGCTCAGGGTGCTGGGTGCTCAGTACTCAGGGTGCTGGGTGCTCAGTACTCAGGGTGCTGGGTGCTCAGTGCTCGGGCTGCTATGTGCTCAGTGCTCGCGGTGCTGGGTGCTCAGTACTCAGGGTGCTGGGTGCTCAGAGCTCAGGGTGCTCGGTGCTCAGTACTCAGGGTGCTGGGTGCTCAGTGCTCGAGGTGCTCAGTACTCAGGGTGCTGTGTGTTCAGTGCTCAGGGTGCTGGGTGCTCAGTACTCAGGGTGCTCGGTGCTTAGTACTCAGGGTGCTGGGTGCTCAGTACTCCGGGTGCTGGGTGCTCAGTGCTCGGGGTGCTCGGTGCTCAGTGCTCAAGGTGCTGGGTGCTCAGTACTCAGGGTGCTCATTGCTCAGGGTGCTGGGTGCTCAGTGCTCTGGGTGCTCACTGCTCAGTACTCGGGGTGCTGGGTGCTCAGTGCTCAGGTTGCTCAGTGCTCAGTGCTCGGGGTGCTATGTGCTCAGTGCTCGGGGCGCTGGGTGACCAGTGCTCGGGGTGCTGGGTGCTCAGTACTCGGGGTGCTGGGTGCTCAGTGCTCAGGGTGCTCAGTGCTCAGTACTCAGTGCTCAGGGTGCTCAGTGCTCAGTGCTCAGGGTGCTGGGTGTTCAGTACTCGGGGTCCTGGATGCTCAGTACTCAGCTTGCTGGGTGCTCAGTACTCAGGGTGCTGGGTGCTCAGTTCTCAGGGTGCTGGGTGCTCAGTGCTCAGGGTGCTGGGTGCTCAGTACTCAGGGTGCTGGGTGCTCAGTACTCGGGGTGCTTTGTGCTCAGTACTCAGGGTACTGGGTGCTCAGTTCTCAGGGTGCTGGGTGCTCAGTACTCGGGTGCTGGGTGCTCAGTGCTCAGGGTGCTGGGTGCTCAGTGCTCAGGGTGCTGGGTGCTCAGTGCTCAGGGTGCTGGGTGCTCAGTACTCAGGGTGCTCGGTGCTCAGTACTCAGGGTGCTGGGTGCTCAGTGCTCGAGGTGCTCAGTACTCAGGGTGCTGTGTGTTCAGTGCTCAGGGTGCTGGGTGCTCAGTACTCAGGGTGCTGGGTGCTCAGTGCTCGGGGCGCTGGGTGCTCAGTGCTCGGGGTCCTCGGAGCTCAGTACTCAGGGTGCTGGGTGCTCAGTGCTCAGGGTGCTGGGTGCTCAGTGCTCAGGGTGCTGGGTGCTCAGTACTCAGGGTGCTGGGTGCTCAGTGCTCGGGGTGCTGGGTGCTCAGTGCTCAGGGTGCTGGGTGCTCAGTACTCAGGGTGCTGGGTGCTAAGTCCTCGGGGTGCTGGGTGCTCAGTGTTGAGGGTGCTGGGTGCTCAGTACTCAGGGTGCTGTGTGCTCAGTACTCAGGGTGCTGGGTGCTCAGTACTCGGGTGCTGGGTGCTCAGTGCTCAGGGTGCTGGGTGCTCAGGGCTCGGGGTGCAGGGTGCTCAGTGCTCAGTACTCAGGGTGCTGGGTGCTCAGTGCTCGGGGTGCTCGGTGCTCAGTACGTTGGGTGCTCACTACTCAGGGTGCTGGGTGCTCAGTGCTCAGGGTGCTGTGTGCTCAGTGCTCAGGGTGCTGGGTGCTCAGTGCTCAGGGTGCTGGGTGCTCAGTACTCAGGGTGCTGGGTGATCAGTCTCGGGGTGCTGGGTGCTCAGTGCTCGCGGTGCTGGGTGCTCAGTGCTCGGGGTGCTCGGTGCTCAGTACTCAGGGTGCTGGGTGATCAGTGCTCGAGGTGCTCAGTACTCAGGGTGCTGGATGCTCAGTACTCAGGGTGCTGGGTGCTCAGCGCTCAGGGTGCTCGGTGCTCGGGGCGCTGAGTGCTCAGTGCTCGGGGTGCTCGGAGCTCAGTACTCAGGGTGCTGGGTGCTCAGTAGTCAGGGTGTTGGGTGCTCAGTACTCAGGGTGCTGGGTGCTCAGTGCTCAGTGCTCAGGGTGCTGGGTGTTCAGTACTCAGGGTGCTGGGTGCTCAGTACTCAGGGTTCTGGGTGCTCAGTACTCAGGGTGCTTTGTGCTCAGTACTCGGGGTGCTCGGTGCTCAGTGCTCAGGGTGCTGGGTGCTCAGTACTCAGGGTGCTGGGTACTCAGTGCTCAGGGTGCTCGGTGCTCAGTACTCGGGGTGCTGGGTGCTCATTCTCGGGGTGCTGGGTGCTCAGTGCTCAGGGTGCTGGGTGCTCAGTACTCAGGGTGCTGGGTGCTCAGTGCTCAGGGTGCTGGGTGCTCAGTGCTCAGGGTGCTGGGTGCTCAGTACTCAGGTTGCTCAGTACTCAGGGTGCTGGGTGCTCAGTGCTCGGGGTGCTGGGTGCTCAGTACTCAGGTTGCTCAGTACTCAGGGTGCTGGGTGCTCAGTGCTCAGGGTGCTGGGTGCTCAGTACTCAGGGTGCTGGGTGCTCAGTGCTCAGGGTGCTGGGTGCTCAGTACTCAGGTTGCTCAGTACTCAGGGTGCTGGGTGCTCAGTGCTCGGGGTGCTGGGTGCTCAGTGCTCAGGGTGATCGGTGCTCAATTCTCACGGTGCTGGGTGCTCAGTGCTCAGGGTGCTGGGTGCTCAGTCCTCAGGGTGCTCAGTGCTCAGAGTGCTGGGTGCTCAGTGCTCGGGGTGCTCGGTGCTCAGTACTCAGGGTGCTGAGTGCTCAGTACTCAGGGTGCTGGGTGCTCAGTACTCACGGTGCTGGGTGCTCTGTGCTCAGGGTGCTGGGTGATCAGTGCTCAGGGTGCTGGGTGCTCAGTGCTCAGGGTGCTGGGTGCTCAGTACTCGGGGTGCTGTGTTCTCAGTGCTCAGTTCTCAGGGTGCTGGGTGCTCAGTGCTCAGGGTGCTGGGGGCTCAGTACTCAGTGCTCAGGGTGCTGGGTGCTCAGTACTCGGGGTGCTGGGTTCTCAGTGCTCAGTACTCAGGGTGCTGGGTGCTCAGTGCTCGGGGTGCTGGGTGCTCAGTGCTCGCGGTGCTGGGTGCTCAGTGCTCGGGGTGCTCGGTGCTCAGTACTCAGGGTGCTGGGTGCTCAGTACTCCGGGTGCTGGGTGCTCAGTGCTCGGGGTGCTCGGTGCTCAGTGCTCAAGGTGCTGGGTGCTCAGTACTCAGGGTGCTTATTGCTCAGGGTGCTGGGTGCTCAGTACTCAGGGTGCTGGGTGCTCAGTACTCAGGGTGCTCGGTGCTCAGTGCTCAGGGTGCTCAGTGCTCGGGGTGCTCGGAGCTCAGTACTCAGGGTGCTGGGTGCTCAGTGCTCGGGGTGCTCCGTGCTCAGTACTCAAGGTGCTGGGTGCTCAGTGCTCGGGGTGCTGGGTGCTCAGTGCTCAGTACTCAGGGTGCTGGGTGCTCAGTGCTCAGGGTGCTGTGTGCTCAGTGCTCAGGGTGCTGGGTGCTCAGTGCTCAGGGTGCTGGGTACTCAGTGCTCAGGGTGCTGGGTGCTCAGTGCTCAGGGTGCTGGGTGCTCAGTACTCAGGGTGCAGGGTGCTCAGTGCTCGGGGTGCTATGTGCTCAGTGCTCGCGGTGCTGGGTGCTCAGTACTCAGGGTGCTGGGTGCTCAGTGCTCAGGGTGCTCGGTGCTCAGTACTCAGGGTGCTGGGTGCTCAGTGCTCGAGGTGCTCAGTACTCAGGGTGCTGTGTGTTCAGTGCTCAGGGTGCTGGGTGCTCAGTACTCAGGGTGCTCGGTGCTGAGTACTCAGGGTGCTGGGTGCTCAGTACTCCGGATGCTGGGTGCTCAGTGCTCAGGGTGCTCGGTGCTCAGTGCTCAAGGTGCTGGGTGCTCAGTACTCAGGGTGCTCATTGCTCAGGGTGCTGGGTGCTCAGTGCTCTGGGTGCTCACTGCTCAGTACTCGGGGTGCTGGGTGCTCAGTGCTCAGGGTGCTCAGTGCTCAGTGCTCGGGGTGGTATGTGCTCAGTGCTCGGGGCGCTGGGTGACCAGTGCTCGGGGTGCTGGGTGCCCAGTACTCGGGGTGCTGGGTGCTCAGTGCTCAGGGTGCTCAGTGCTCAGTACTCAGTGCTCAGGGTGCTCAGTGCTCAGTGCTCAGGGTGCTGGGTGTTCAGTACTCGGGGTGCTGGATGCTCAGTACTCAGGGTGCTTGGTGCTCAGTGCTCAGGGTGCTGGGTGTTCAGTGCTCGGGGCGCTGGGTGCTCAGTACTCAGGGTGCTGGGTGCTCAGTTCTCGGGGTGCTGGGTGCTCAGTGCTCAGGGTGCTGGGTGCTCAGTACTCAGGGTGCTGGGTGCTCAGTACTCGGGGTGCTTTGTGCTCAGTACTCAGGGTGCTGGGTGCTCAGTACTCAGGGTGCTGGCTGCTCAGTACTCAGGTGCTGGGTGCTCAGTGCTCAGGGTGCTGGGTGCTCAGTGCTCGGGGTGCTCGGTGCTCAGTACTTTGGGTGCTCACTACTCAGGGTGCTGGGTGCTCAGTGCTCAGGGTGCTGGGTGCTCAGTGCTCAGGGTGCTGGGTGCTCAGTGCTCAGGGTGCTGGGTGCTCAGTACTCAGTGTGCTGGGTGCTCAGTGCTCGGGGTGCTATGTGCTCAGTGCTCAGGGTGCTGGGTGCTCAGTACTCAGGGTGCTGGGTGCTCAGTACTCGGGGTGCTGGGTGCTCAGTACTCAGGGTGCAGGGTGCTCAGTACTCAGGGTGCTGGGTGCTCAGTACTCGGGTGCTGGGTGCTCAGTGCTCAGGGTGCTGGGTGCTCAGTGCTCGGGGTGCTGGGTGCTCAGTGCTCAGTACTCAGGGTGCTGGATGCTCAGTGCTCAGGGTGCTGGGTGCTCAGTGCTCAGTACTCAGGGTGCTGGGTGCTCAGTGCTCAGAGTGCTGTGTGCTCAGTGCTCAGGGTGCTGGGTGCTCAGTGCTCAGGGTGCTGGGTACTCAGTACTCAGGGTGCTGGGTGCTCAGTACTCAGGGTGCTGGGTGCTCAGTGCTCCGGGTGCTGGGTGCTCAGTGCTCGCAGTGCTGGGTGCTCAGTGCTCGGGGTGCTCGGTGCTCAGTACTCAGGGTGCAGGGTGCTCAGTGCTCGAGGTGCTCAGTACTCAGTGTGCTCTGTGTTCAGTGCTCAGGGTGCTGGGTGCTCAGTACTCAGGAGGCTCGGTGCTTAGTACTTATGGTGCTGGGTGCTCAGTACTCCGGGTGCTGGGTGCTCAGTGCTCGGGGTGCTCGGTGCTCAGTGCTCAAGGTGCTGGGTGCTCAGTACTCAGGGTGCTTATTGCTCAGGGTGCTGGGTGCTCAGTACTCAGGGTGCTGGGTGCTCAGTGCTCGGGGTGCTGGGTGCTCAGTGCTCAGGGTGCTGGGTGCTCAGTACTCAGGGTGATGGGTGCTCAGTACTCGGGGTGCTTTGTGCTCAGTACTCAGGGTGCTGGGTGCTCAGTACTCAGGGTGCTGGGTGCTCAGTACTCGGGTGCTGGGTGCTCAGTGCTCAGGGTGCTGGGTGCTCAGTGCTCGGGGTGCTCGGTGCTCAGTACGTTGGGTGCTCACTACTCAGGGTGCTGGGTGCTCAGTGCTCAGGGTGCTAGGTGCTCAGTGCTCAGGGTGCTGGGTGCTCAGTGCTCAGGGTGCTGGGTGCTCAGTACTCAGGGTGCTGGGTGCTCAGTGCTCGGGGTGCTATGTGCTCAGTGCTCAGGGTGCTGGGTGCTCAGTACTCAGGGTGCTGGGTGCTCAGTACTCGGGGTGCTGGGTGCTCAGTACTCAGGGTGCAGGGTGCTCAGTACTCAGGGTGCTGGGTGCTCAGTACTCGGGTGCTGGGTGCTCAGTGCTCAGGGTGCTTTGTGCTCAGTGCTCGGGGTGCTGGGTGCTCAGTGCTCAGTACTCAGGGTGCTGGATGCTCAGTGCTCAGGGTGCTGGGTGCTCAGTGCTCAGTACTCAGGGTGCTGGGTGCTCAGTGCTCAGAGTGCTGTGTGCTCAGTGCTCAGGGTGCTGGGTGCTCAGTGCTCAGGGTGCTGGGTACTCAGTACTCAGGGTGCTGGGTGCTCAGTACTCAGGGTGCTGGGTGCTCAGTGCTCCGGGTGCTGGGTGCTCAGTGCTCGCAGTGCTGGGTGCTCAGTGCTCGGGGTGCTCGGTGCTCAGTACTCAGGGTGCAGGGTGCTCAGTGCTCGAGGTGCTCAGTACTCAGGGTGCTCTGTGTTCAGTGCTCAGGTTGCTGGGTGCTCAGTACTCAGGAGGCTCGGTGCATAGTACTCAGGGTGCTGGGTGCTCAGTACTCCAGGTGCTGGGTGCTCAGTGCTCGGGGTGCTCGGTGCTCAGTGCTCAAGATGCTGGGTGCTCAGTACTCAGGGTGCTTATTGCTCAGGGTGCTGGGTGCTCAGTACTCAGGTTGCTGGGTGCTCAGTGCTCAGGGTGCTCGGTGCTCAGTGCTCAGGGTGCTCAGTGCTCGGGGTGCTCGGAGCTCAGTACTCAGGGTGCTGGGTGCTCAGTGCTCGGGGTGCTCGGTGCTCAGTACTCAAGGTGCTGGGTGCTCAGTGCTCGGGGTGCTGGGTGCTCAGTGCTCAGTACTCAGGGTGCTGGGTGCTCAGTGCTCAGGGTGCTGTGTGCTCAGTGCTCAGGGTGCTGGGTGCTCAGTGCTCAGGGTGCTGGATACTCAGTGCTCAGGGTGCTGGGTGTTCAGTACTCAGGGTGCTGGGTGCTCAGTACTCAGGGTGCTGGGTGCTCAGTGCTCGGGGTGCTATGTGCTCAGTGCTCGCGGTGCTGGGTGCTCAGTACTCAGGGTGCTGGGTGCTCAGTGCTCAGGGTGCTCGGTGCTCAGTACTCAGGGTGCTGGGTGCTCAGTGCTCGGGGTGCTCGGTGCTCAATACTCAGGGTGCTGGGTGCTCACTGCTCGAGGTGCTCAGTACTCAGGGTGCTGTGTGTTCAGTACTCAGGGTGCTGTGTGTTCAGTGCTCAGGGTGCTGGGTGCTCAGTACTCAGGGTGCTCGGTGCTTATTACTCAGGGTGCTGGGTGCTCAGTACTCCGGGTGCTGGGTGCTCAGTGCTCGGGGTGCTCGGTGCTCAGTGCTCAAGGTGCTGGGTGCTCAGTACTCAGGGTGCTCATTGCTCAGTGTGCTGGGTGCTCAGTACTCAGGGTGCTGGGTGCTCAGTGCTCAGGGTGCTCGGTGCTCGGGGTGCTGGGTGCTCAGTGCTTGGGGTGCTCGGAGCTCAGTACTCAGGGTGCTGGGTGCTCAGTGCTCAGGGTGCTCGGTGCTCAGTACTCAGGGTGCTGGGTGCTCAGTGCTCGGGGTGCTCGGTGCTCAGTACGTTGGGTGCTCACTACTCAGGGTGCTGGGTGCTCAGTGCTCAGGGTGCTGGGTGCTCAGTGCTCAGGGTGCTGGGTGCTCAGTGCTCAGGGTGCTGGGTGCTCAGTACTCAGGGTGCTGGGTGCTCAGTGCTCAGGGTGCTGGGTGCTCAGTGCTCAGGGTGCTGGGTGCTCAGTACTGACGGTGCTGGGTGCTCAGTACTCGAGGTGCTGAGTGCTCAGTACTCAGGGTGCTGGGTGCTCAGTACTCAGGGTGCTGGGTGCTCAGTACTCGGGTGCTGGGTGCTCATTGCTCAGGGTGCTGGGTGCCCAGTGTTCGGGGTGCTGGGTGCTTAGTGCTCAGTACTCAGGGTGCTGGGTGCTCACTACTCAGGGTGCTGGGTGCTCAGTGCTCAGGGTGCTAGGTGCTCAGTGCTCAGGGTGCTGGGTGCTCAGTGCTCAGGGTGCTGGGTGCTCAGTACTCAGGGTGCTGGGTGCTCAGTGCTCGGGGTGCTATGTGCTCAGTGCTCAGGGTGCTGGGTGCTCAGTACTCAGGGTGCTGGGTGCTCAGTACTCGGGGTGCTGGGTGCTCAGTACTCAGGGTGCAGGGTGCTCAGTACTCAGGGTGCTGGGTGCTCAGTACTCGGGTGCTGGGTGCTCAGTGCTCAGGGTGCTTTGTGCTCAGTGCTCGGGGTGCTGGGTGCTCAGTGCTCAGTACTCAGGGTGCTGGATGCTCAGTGCTCAGGGTGCTGGGTGCTCAGTGCTCAGTACTCAGGGTGCTGGGTGCTCAGTGCTCAGAGTGCTGTGTGCTCAGTGCTCAGGGTGCTGGGTGCTCAGTGCTCAGGGTGCTGGGTACTCAGTACTCAGGGTGCTGGGTGCTCAGTACTCAGGGTGCTGGGTGCTCAGTGCTCCGGGTGCTGGGTGCTCAGTGCTCGCAGTGCTGGGTGCTCAGTGCTCGGGGTGCTCGGTGCTCAGTAATCAGGGTGCAGGGTGCTCAGTGATCGAGGTGCTCAGTACTCAGGGTGCTCTGTGTTCAGTGCTCAGGTTGCTGGGTGCTCAGTACTCAGGAGGCTCGGTGCATAGTACTCAGGGTGCTGGGTGCTCAGTACTCCAGGTGCTGGGTGCTCAGTGCTCGGGGTGCTCGGTGCTCAGTGCTCAAGATGCTGGGTGCTCAGTACTCAGGGTGCTTATTGCTCAGGGTGCTGGGTGCTCAGTACTCAGGTTGCTGGGTGCTCAGTGCTCAGGGTGCTCGGTGCTCAGTGCTCAGGGTGCTCAGTGCTCGGGGTGCTCAGAGCTCAGTACTCAGGGTGCTGGGTGCTCAGTGCTCGGGGTGCTCGGTGCACAGTACTCAAGGTGCTGGGTGCTCAGTGCTCGGGGTGCTGGGTGCTCAGTGCTCAGTACTCAGGGTGCTGGGTGCTCAGTGCTCAGGGTGCTGTGTGCTCAGTGCTCAGGGTGCTGGGTGCTCAGTGCTCAGGGTGCTGGGTACTCAGTGCTCAGGGTGCTGGGTGTTCAGTACTCAGGGTGCTGGGTGCTCAGTACTCAGGGTGCTGGGTGCTCAGTGCTCGGGGTGCTATGTGCTCAGTGCTCGCGGTGCTGGGTGCTCAGTACTCAGGGTGCTGGGTGCTCAGTGCTCAGCGTGCTCGGTGCTCAGTACTCAGGGTGCTGGGTGCTCAGTGCTCGGGGTGCTCGGTGCTCAATACTCAGGGTGCTGGGTGCTCACTGCTCGAGGTGCTCAGTACTCAGGGTGCTGTGTGTTCAGTACTCAGGGTGCTGTGTGTTCAGTGCTCAGGGTGCTGGGTGCTCAGTACTCAGGGTGCTCGGTGCTTATTACTCAGGGTGCTGGGTGCTCAGTACTCCGGGTGCTGGGTGCTCAGTGCTCGGGGTGCTCGGTGCTCAGTGCTCAAGGTGCTGGGTGCTCAGTACTCAGGGTGCTCATTGCTCAGTGTGCTGGGTGCTCAGTACTCAGGGTGCTGGGTGCTCAGTGCTCAGGGTGCTCGGTGCTCGGGGTGCTGGGTGCTCAGTGCTTGGGGTGCTCGGAGCTCAGTACTCAGGGTGCTGGGTGCTCAGTGCTCAGGGTGCTCGGTGCTCAGTACTCAGGGTGCTGGGTGCTCAGTGCTCGGGGTGCTCGGTGCTCAGTACGTTGGGTGCTCACTACTCAGGGTGCTGGGTGCTCAGTGCTCAGGGTGCTGGGTGCTCAGTGCTCAGGGTGCTGGGTGCTCAGTGCTCAGGGTGCTGGGTGCTCAGTACTCAGGGTGCTGGGTGCTCAGTGCTCAGGGTGCTGGGTGCTCAGTGCTCAGGGTGCTGGGTGCTCAGTACTGACGGTGCTGGGTGCTCAGTACTCGAGGTGCTGAGTGCTCAGTACTCAGGGTGCTGGGTGCTCAGTACTCAGGGTGCTGGGTGCTCAGTACTCGGGTGCTGGGTGCTCATTGCTCAGGGTGCTGGGTGCCCAGTGTTCGGGGTGCTGGGTGCTTAGTGCTCAGTACTCAGGGTGCTGGGTGCTCAGTGCTCAGGGTGCTGGGTGCTCAGTGCTCAGGGTGCTGGGTGCTCAGTGCTCAGGGTGCTTGGTACTCAGTGCTCAGGGTGCTGGGTGCTCAGTACTCAGGGTGCTCAGTGCTCAGTACTCGGGGTGCTGGGTGCTCATTGCTCGGGGTGCTGTGTGCTCAGTGCTCAGTACTCAGGGTGCTGGGTGCTCAGTGCTCAGGGTGCTGGGTGCTCAGTGCTCAGGGTGCTGTGTGCTCAGTGCTCAGGGTGCTGGGTACTCAGTGCTCAGGGTGCTCGGTGCTCAGTGCTCAGGGTGCTGAGTGCTCGGGGTGCTCGGAGCTCAGTACTCAGGGTGCTGGGTGCTCAGTGCTCGGGGTGCTCGGTGCTCAGTACTCAGGGTGCTGGGTGCTCAGTGCTCGGGGTGCTGGGTGCTCAGTGCTCAGTACTCAGGGTGCTGGGTGCTCAGTGCTCAGGGTGCTGTGTGCTCAGTGCTCAGGGTGCTGGGTGCTCAGTGCTCAGGGTGCTGGGTACTCAGTGCTCAGGGTTCTGGGTGCTCAGTACTCAGGGTGCTGGGTGCTCAGTACTCAGGGTGCTGGGTGATCAGTGCTCGGGGTGCTATGTGCTCAGTGCTCGCGGTGCTGGGTGCTCAGTGCTCGGGGTGCTCGGTGCTCAGTACTCAGGGTGCTGGGTGCTCATTGCTCGAGGTGCTCAGTACTCAGGGTGCTGTGTGTTCAGTGCTCAGGGTGCTTGGTGCTCAGTACTCAGTGTGCTCGGTGCTTAGTACTCAGGGTGCTGGGTGATCAGTACTCCGGGTGCTGGGTGCTCAGTGCTCGGGGTGCTTGGTGCTCAGTGCTCAAGGTGCTGGGTGCTCAGTACTCAGGGTGCTCATTGATCAGGGTGCAGGGTGCTCAGTACTCAGGGTTCTGGGTGCTCAGTGCTCAGGGTGCTCGGTGCTCGGGGTGCTGGGTGCTCAGTGCTCGGGGTGCTCGGAGCTCAGTACTCAGGGTGCTGGGTGCTCAGTACTCAGGGTGCTGGGTGCTCAATACTCAGGGTGCTGGGTGCTCAGTACTCAGGGTGCTGGGTGCTCAGTGCTCGCAGTGCTGGGTGCTCAGTGCTCGGGGTGCTCGGTGCTCAGTACTCAGGGTGCAGGGTGCTCAGTGCTCGAGGTGCTCAGTACTCAGGGTGCTGTGTGTTCTGTGCTCAGGGTGCTGGGTGCTCAGTACTCAGGGTGCTCGGTGCTTAATACTCAGGGTGCTGGGTGCTCAGTACTCCGGGTGCTGGGTGCTCAGTGCTCGGGGTGCTCGGTGCACAGTGCTCAAGGTGCTGGCTGCTCAGTACTCAGGGTGCTTATTGCTCAGGGTGCTGGGTCCTCAGTACTCAGGGTGCTGGGTGCTCAGTGCTCAGGGTGCTCGGTGCTCAGTGCTCAGGGTGCTCAGTGCTCGGGGTGCTCGGAGCTCAGTACTCAGGGTGCTGGGTGCTCAGTGCTCGGGGTGCTCGGTGCTCAGTACTCAAGGTGCTGGGTGCTCAGTGCTCGGGGTGCTGGGTGCTCAGTGCTCAGTACTCAGGGTGCTGGGTGCTCAGTGCTCATGGTGCTGTGTGCTCAGTGCTCAGGGTGCTGGGTGCTCAGTGCTCAGGGTGCTGGGTACTCAGTGCTCAGGGTGCTGGGTGCTCAGTACTCAGGGAGCTGGGTGCTCAGTACTCAGGGTGCTGGGTGCTCAGTGCTCGGGGTGCTATGTGCTCATTGCTCGCGGTGCTGGGTGCTCAGTACTCAGGGTGCTGGGTGCTCAGTGCTCAGGGTGCTCGGTGCTCAGTACTCAGGGTGCTGGGTGCTCAGTGCGCGAGGTGCTCAGTACTCAGGGTGCTGTGTGTTCAGTGCTCAGGGTGCTGGGTGCTCAGTACTCAGGGTGCTCGGTGCTTAGTACTCAGGGTGCTGGGTGCTCAGTAATCCGGGTGCTGGGTGCTCAGTGCTCGGGGTGCTGGGTGCTCAGTGCTTGGGGTGCTCGGAGCTCAGTACTCAGGGTGCTGGGTGCTCAGTGCTCAGGGTGCTCGGTGCTCAGTACTCAGGGTGCTGGGTGCTCAGTGCTCGGGGTGCTCGGTGCTCAGTACGTTGGGTGCTCACTACTCAGGGTGCTGGGTGCTCAGTGCTCAGGGTGCTGGGTGCTCAGTGCTCAGGGTGCTGGGTGCTCAGTGCTCAGGGATCTGGGTGCTCAGTACTCAGGGTGCTGGGTGCTCAGTGCTCAGGGTGCTGGGTGCTCAGTACTCAGGGTGCTGGGTGCTCAGTACTCGGGTGCTGGGTGCTCATTGCTCAGGGTGCTGGGTGCTCAGTGCTCGGGGTGCTGGGTGCTTAGTGCTCAGTCCTCAGGGTGCTGGGTGCTCAGTGCTCAGGGTGCTGGGTGCTCAGTGCTCAGGGTGCTGGGTGCTCAGTGCTCAGGGTGCTTGGTATTCAGTGCTCAGGGTGCTGGGTGCTCAGTACTCAGTGTGCTCAGTGCTCAGTACTCGGGGTGATGGGTGCTCAGTGCTCGGGGTGCTGGGTGCTCAGTGCTCAGTACTCAGGGTGCTGGGTGCTCAGTGCTCAGGGTGCTGGGTGCTCAGTGCTCAGGGTGCTGGGTGCTCAGTGCTCAGGGTGCTGGGTACTCAGTGCTCAGGGTGCTGGGTGTTCAGTACTCAGGGTGCTGGGTGCTCAGTACTCAGGGTGCTGGGTGCTCAGTGCTCGGGGTGCTATGTGCTCAGTGCTCGCGGTGCTGGGTGCTCAGTACTCAGGGTGCTGGGTGCTCAGTGCTCAGCGTGCTCGGTGCTCAGTACTCAGGGTGCTGGGTGCTCAGTGCTCGGGGTGCTCGGTGCTCAATACTCAGGGTGCTGGGTGCTCACTGCTCGAGGTGCTCAGTACTCAGGGTGCTGTGTGTTCAGTACTCAGGGTGCTGTGTGTTCAGTGCTCAGGGTGCTGGGTGCTCAGTACTCAGGGTGCTCGGTGCTTATTACTCAGGGTGCTGGGTGCTCAGTACTCCGGGTGCTGGGTGCTCAGTGCTCGGGGTGCTCGGTGCTCAGTGCTCAAGGTGCTGGGTGCTCAGTACTCAGGGTGCTCATTGCTCAGTGTGCTGGGTGCTCAGTACTCAGGGTGCTGGGTGCTCAGTGCTCAGGGTGCTCGGTGCTCGGGGTGCTGGGTGCTCAGTGCTTGGGGTGCTCGGAGCTCAGTACTCAGGGTGCTGGGTGCTCAGTGCTCAGGGTGCTCGGTGCTCAGTACTCAGGGTGCTGGGTGCTCAGTGCTCGGGGTGCTCGGTGCTCAGTACGTTGGGTGCTCACTACTCAGGGTGCTGGGTGCTCAGTGCTCAGGGTGCTGGGTGCTCAGTGCTCAGGGTGCTGGGTGCTCAGTGCTCAGGGTGCTGGGTGCTCAGTACTCAGGGTGCTGGGTGCTCAGTGCTCAGGGTGCTGGGTGCTCAGTGCTCAGGGTGCTGGGTGCTCAGTACTGACGGTGCTGGGTGCTCAGTACTCGAGGTGCTGAGTGCTCAGTACTCAGGGTGCTGGGTGCTCAGTACTCAGGGTGCTGGGTGCTCAGTACTCGGGTGCTGGGTGCTCATTGCTCAGGGTGCTGGGTGCCCAGTGTTCGGGGTGCTGGGTGCTTAGTGCTCAGTACTCAGGGTGCTGGGTGCTCAGTGCTCAGGGTGCTGGGTGCTCAGTGCTCAGGGTGCTGGGTGCTCAGTGCTCAGGGTGCTTGGTACTCAGTGCTCAGGGTGCTGGGTGCTCAGTACTCAGGGTGCTCAGTGCTCAGTACTCGGGGTGCTGGGTGCTCATTGCTCGGGGTGCTGTGTGCTCAGTGCTCAGTACTCAGGGTGCTGGGTGCTCAGTGCTCAGGGTGCTGGGTGCTCAGTGCTCAGGGTGCTGTGTGCTCAGTGCTCAGGGTGCTGGGTACTCAGTGCTCAGGGTGCTCGGTGCTCAGTGCTCAGGGTGCTGAGTGCTCGGGGTGCTCGGAGCTCAGTACTCAGGGTGCTGGGTGCTCAGTGCTCGGGGTGCTCGGTGCTCAGTACTCAGGGTGCTGGGTGCTCAGTGCTCGGGGTGCTGGGTGCTCAGTGCTCAGTACTCAGGGTGCTGGGTGCTCAGTGCTCAGGGTGCTGTGTGCTCAGTGCTCAGGGTGCTGGGTGCTCAGTGCTCAGGGTGCTGGGTACTCAGTGCTCAGGGTTCTGGGTGCTCAGTACTCAGGGTGCTGGGTGCTCAGTACTCAGGGTGCTGGGTGATCAGTGCTCGGGGTGCTATGTGCTCAGTGCTCGCGGTGCTGGGTGCTCAGTGCTCGGGGTGCTCGGTGCTCAGTACTCAGGGTGCTGGGTGCTCATTGCTCGAGGTGCTCAGTACTCAGGGTGCTGTGTGTTCAGTGCTCAGGGTGCTTGGTGCTCAGTACTCAGTGTGCTCGGTGCTTAGTACTCAGGGTGCTGGGTGATCAGTACTCCGGGTGCTGGGTGCTCAGTGCTCGGGGTGCTTGGTGCTCAGTGCTCAAGGTGCTGGGTGCTCAGTACTCAGGGTGCTCATTGATCAGGGTGCAGGGTGCTCAGTACTCAGGGTTCTGGGTGCTCAGTGCTCAGGGTGCTCGGTGCTCGGGGTGCTGGGTGCTCAGTGCTCGGGGTGCTCGGAGCTCAGTACTCAGGGTGCTGGGTGCTCAGTACTCAGGGTGCTGGGTGCTCAGTACTCAGGGTGCTGGGTGCTCAGTACTCAGGGTGCTGGGTGCTCAGTGCTCGCAGTGCTGGGTGCTCAGTGCTCGGGGTGCTCGGTGCTCAGTACTCAGGGTGCAGGGTGCTCAGTGCTCGAGGTGCTCAGTACTCAGGGTGCTGTGTGTTCTGTGCTCAGGGTGCTGGGTGCTCAGTACTCAGGGTGCTCGGTGCTTAATACTCAGGGTGCTGGGTGCTCAGTACTCCGGGTGCTGGGTGCTCAGTGCTCGGGGTGCTCGGTGCACAGTGCTCAAGGTGCTGGCTGCTCAGTACTCAGGGTGCTTATTGCTCAGGGTGCTGGGTCCTCAGTACTCAGGGTGCTGGGTGCTCAGTGCTCAGGGTGCTCGGTGCTCAGTGCTCAGGGTGCTCAGTGCTCGGGGTGCTCGGAGCTCAGTACTCAGGGTGCTGGGTGCTCAGTGCTCGGGGTGCTCGGTGCTCAGTACTCAAGGTGCTGGGTGCTCAGTGCTCGGGGTGCTGGGTGCTCAGTGCTCAGTACTCAGGGTGCTGGGTGCTCAGTGCTCATGGTGCTGTGTGCTCAGTGCTCAGGGTGCTGGGTGCTCAGTGCTCAGGGTGCTGGGTACTCAGTGCTCAGGGTGCTGGGTGCTCAGTACTCAGGGAGCTGGGTGCTCAGTACTCAGGGTGCTGGGTGCTCAGTGCTCGGGGTGCTATGTGCTCATTGCTCGCGGTGCTGGGTGCTCAGTACTCAGGGTGCTGGGTGCTCAGTGCTCAGGGTGCTCGGTGCTCAGTACTCAGGGTGCTGGGTGCTCAGTGCGCGAGGTGCTCAGTACTCAGGGTGCTGTGTGTTCAGTGCTCAGGGTGCTGGGTGCTCAGTACTCAGGGTGCTCGGTGCTTAGTACTCAGGGTGCTGGGTGCTCAGTAATCCGGGTGCTGGGTGCTCAGTGCTCGGGGTGCTGGGTGCTCAGTGCTTGGGGTGCTCGGAGGTCAGTACTCAGGGTGCTGGGTGCTCAGTGCTCAGGGTGCTCGGTGCTCAGTACTCAGGGTGCTGGGTGCTCAGTGCTCGGGGTGCTCGGTGCTCAGTACGTTGGGTGCTCACTACTCAGGGTGCTGGGTGCTCAGTGCTCAGGGTGCTGGGTGCTCAGTGCTCAGGGTGCTGGGTGCTCAGTGCTCAGGGATCTGGGTGCTCAGTACTCAGGGTGCTGGGTGCTCAGTGCTCAGGGTGCTGGGTGCTCAGTACTCAGGGTGCTGGGTGCTCAGTACTCGGGTGCTGGGTGCTCATTGCTCAGGGTGCTGGGTGCTCAGTGCTCGGGGTGCTGGGTGCTTAGTGCTCAGTCCTCAGGGTGCTGGGTGCTCAGTGCTCAGGGTGCTGGGTGCTCAGTGCTCAGGGTGCTGGGTGCTCAGTGCTCAGGGTGCTTGGTATTCAGTGCTCAGGGTGCTGGGTGCTCAGTACTCAGTGTGCTCAGTGCTCAGTACTCGGGGTGATGGGTGCTCAGTGCTCGGGGTGCTGGGTGCTCAGTGCTCAGTACTCAGGGTGCTGGGTGCTCAGTGCTCAGGGTGCTGGGTGCTCAGTGCTCAGGGTGCTGTGTGCTCAGTGCTCAGGGTGCTGGGTACTCAGTGCTCAGGGTGCTCGGTGCTCAGTGCTCAGGGTGCTCAGTGCTCGGGGTGCTCGGAGCTCAGTACTCAGGGTGCTGGGTGCTCAGTGCTCGGGGTGCTCGGTACTCAGTACTCAGGGTGCTGGGTGCTCAGTGCTCGGGGTGCTGGGTGCTCAGTGCTCAGTACTCAGGGTGCTGGGTGCTCAGTGCTCAGGGTGCTGTGTGCTCAGTGCTCAGGGTGCTGTGTGCTCAGTGCTCAGGGTGCTGGGTACTCAGTTCTCAGGTTGCTGGGTGCTCAGTTCTCAGGGTGCTGGGTGCTCAGTACTCAGGGTGCTGGGTGCTCAGTGCTCGGGGTGCTAGGTGCTCAGTGCTCACGTTGCTGGGTGGTCAGTGCTCGGGGTGCTGGGTGCTCAGTGCTCAGTACTCAGGGTGCTGGGTGCTCAGTGCTCGAGGTGCTCAGTACTCAGGGTGCTGTGTGTTCAGTGCTCAGGGTGCTGGGTGCTCAGTACTCAGGGTGCTCAGTGCTTAGTACTCAGGGTGCTGGGTGCTCAGTACTCCGGGTGCTGGGTGCTCAGTGCTCGGGGTGCTCGGTGCTCAGTGCTCAAGGTGCTGGGTGCTCAGTACTCAAGTTGCTCATTGCTCAGGGTGCTGGGTGCTCAGTAGTCAGGGCGCTGGGTGCTCAGTGCTCGGGGTGCTCGGAGCTCATTACTCAGGGAGCTGGGTGCTCAGTGCTCAGTACTCAGGGTGCTGGGTGCTCAGTGCTCAGGGTGCTGGGTGCTCAGTGCTCAGGGTGCTGGGTGCTCAGTGCTCAGGGTGCTGGGTGCTCAGTGCTCAGGGTGCTTGGTATTCAGTGCTCAGGGTGCTGGGTGCTCAGTACTCAGTGTGCTCAGTGCTCAGTACTCGGGGTGATGGGTGCTCAGTGCTCGGGGTGCTGGGTGCTCAGTGCTCAGTACTCAGGGTGCTGGGTGCTCAGTGCTCAGGGTGCTGGGTGCTCAGTGCTCAGGGTGCTGGGTGCTCAGTGCTCAGGGTGCTGGGTACTCAGTGCTCAGGGTGCTGGGTGTTCAGTACTCAGGGTGCTGGGTGCTCAGTACTCAGGGTGCTGGGTGCTCAGTGCTCGGGGTGCTATGTGCTCAGTGCTCGCGGTGCTGGGTGCTCAGTACTCAGGGTGCTGGGTGCTCAGTGCTCAGCGTGCTCGGTGCTCAGTACTCAGGGTGCTGGGTGCTCAGTGCTCGGGGTGCTCGGTGCTCAATACTCAGGGTGCTGGGTGCTCACTGCTCGAGGTGCTCAGTACTCAGGGTGCTGTGTGTTCAGTACTCAGGGTGCTGTGTGTTCAGTGCTCAGGGTGCTGGGTGCTCAGTACTCAGGGTGCTCGGTGCTTATTACTCAGGGTGCTGGGTGCTCAGTACTCCGGGTGCTGGGTGCTCAGTGCTCGGGGTGCTCGGTGCTCAGTGCTCAAGGTGCTGGGTGCTCAGTACTCAGGGTGCTCATTGCTCAGTGTGCTGGGTGCTCAGTACTCAGGGTGCTGGGTGCTCAGTGCTCAGGGTGCTCGGTGCTCGGGGTGCTGGGTGCTCAGTGCTTGGGGTGCTCGGAGCTCAGTACTCAGGGTGCTGGGTGCTCAGTGCTCAGGGTGCTCGGTGCTCAGTACTCAGGGTGCTGGGTGCTCAGTGCTCGGGGTGCTCGGTGCTCAGTACGTTGGGTGCTCACTACTCAGGGTGCTGGGTGCTCAGTGCTCAGGGTGCTGGGTGCTCAGTGCTCAGGGTGCTGGGTGCTCAGTGCTCAGGGTGCTGGGTGCTCAGTACTCAGGGTGCTGGGTGCTCAGTGCTCAGGGTGCTGGGTGCTCAGTGCTCAGGGTGCTGGGTGCTCAGTACTGACGGTGCTGGGTGCTCAGTACTCGAGGTGCTGAGTGCTCAGTACTCAGGGTGCTGGGTGCTCAGTACTCAGGGTGCTGGGTGCTCAGTACTCGGGTGCTGGGTGCTCATTGCTCAGGGTGCTGGGTGCCCAGTGTTCGGGGTGCTGGGTGCTTAGTGCTCAGTACTCAGGGTGCTGGGTGCTCAGTGCTCAGGGTGCTGGGTGCTCAGTGCTCAGGGTGCTGGGTGCTCAGTGCTCAGGGTGCTTGGTACTCAGTGCTCAGGGTGCTGGGTGCTCAGTACTCAGGGTGCTCAGTGCTCAGTACTCGGGGTGCTGGGTGCTCATTGCTCGGGGTGCTGTGTGCTCAGTGCTCAGTACTCAGGGTGCTGGGTGCTCAGTGCTCAGGGTGCTGGGTGCTCAGTGCTCAGGGTGCTGTGTGCTCAGTGCTCAGGGTGCTGGGTACTCAGTGCTCAGGGTGCTCGGTGCTCAGTGCTCAGGGTGCTGAGTGCTCGGGGTGCTCGGAGCTCAGTACTCAGGGTGCTGGGTGCTCAGTGCTCGGGGTGCTCGGTGCTCAGTACTCAGGGTGCTGGGTGCTCAGTGCTCGGGGTGCTGGGTGCTCAGTGCTCAGTACTCAGGGTGCTGGGTGCTCAGTGCTCAGGGTGCTGTGTGCTCAGTGCTCAGGGTGCTGGGTGCTCAGTGCTCAGGGTGCTGGGTACTCAGTGCTCAGGGTTCTGGGTGCTCAGTACTCAGGGTGCTGGGTGCTCAGTACTCAGGGTGCTGGGTGATCAGTGCTCGGGGTGCTATGTGCTCAGTGCTCGCGGTGCTGGGTGCTCAGTGCTCGGGGTGCTCGGTGCTCAGTACTCAGGGTGCTGGGTGCTCATTGCTCGAGGTGCTCAGTACTCAGGGTGCTGTGTGTTCAGTGCTCAGGGTGCTTGGTGCTCAGTACTCAGTGTGCTCGGTGCTTAGTACTCAGGGTGCTGGGTGATCAGTACTCCGGGTGCTGGGTGCTCAGTGCTCGGGGTGCTTGGTGCTCAGTGCTCAAGGTGCTGGGTGCTCAGTACTCAGGGTGCTCATTGATCAGGGTGCAGGGTGCTCAGTACTCAGGGTTCTGGGTGCTCAGTGCTCAGGGTGCTCGGTGCTCGGGGTGCTGGGTGCTCAGTGCTCGGGGTGCTCGGAGCTCAGTACTCAGGGTGCTGGGTGCTCAGTACTCAGGGTGCTGGGTGCTCAGTACTCAGGGTGCTGGGTGCTCAGTACTCAGGGTGCTGGGTGCTCAGTGCTCGCAGTGCTGGGTGCTCAGTGCTCGGGGTGCTCGGTGCTCAGTACTCAGGGTGCAGGGTGCTCAGTGCTCGAGGTGCTCAGTACTCAGGGTGCTGTGTGTTCTGTGCTCAGGGTGCTGGGTGCTCAGTACTCAGGGTGCTCGGTGCTTAATACTCAGGGTGCTGGGTGCTCAGTACTCCGGGTGCTGGGTGCTCAGTGCTCGGGGTGCTCGGTGCACAGTGCTCAAGGTGCTGGCTGCTCAGTACTCAGGGTGCTTATTGCTCAGGGTGCTGGGTCCTCAGTACTCAGGGTGCTGGGTGCTCAGTGCTCAGGGTGCTCGGTGCTCAGTGCTCAGGGTGCTCAGTGCTCGGGGTGCTCGGAGCTCAGTACTCAGGGTGCTGGGTGCTCAGTGCTCGGGGTGCTCGGTGCTCAGTACTCAAGGTGCTGGGTGCTCAGTGCTCGGGGTGCTGGGTGCTCAGTGCTCAGTACTCAGGGTGCTGGGTGCTCAGTGCTCATGGTGCTGTGTGCTCAGTGCTCAGGGTGCTGGGTGCTCAGTGCTCAGGGTGCTGGGTACTCAGTGCTCAGGGTGCTGGGTGCTCAGTACTCAGGGAGCTGGGTGCTCAGTACTCAGGGTGCTGGGTGCTCAGTGCTCGGGGTGCTATGTGCTCATTGCTCGCGGTGCTGGGTGCTCAGTACTCAGGGTGCTGGGTGCTCAGTGCTCAGGGTGCTCGGTGCTCAGTACTCAGGGTGCTGGGTGCTCAGTGCGCGAGGTGCTCAGTACTCAGGGTGCTGTGTGTTCAGTGCTCAGGGTGCTGGGTGCTCAGTACTCAGGGTGCTCGGTGCTTAGTACTCAGGGTGCTGGGTGCTCAGTAATCCGGGTGCTGGGTGCTCAGTGCTCGGGGTGCTGGGTGCTCAGTGCTTGGGGTGCTCGGAGGTCAGTACTCAGGGTGCTGGGTGCTCAGTGCTCAGGGTGCTCGGTGCTCAGTACTCAGGGTGCTGGGTGCTCAGTGCTCGGGGTGCTCGGTGCTCAGTACGTTGGGTGCTCACTACTCAGGGTGCTGGGTGCTCAGTGCTCAGGGTGCTGGGTGCTCAGTGCTCAGGGTGCTGGGTGCTCAGTGCTCAGGGATCTGGGTGCTCAGTACTCAGGGTGCTGGGTGCTCAGTGCTCAGGGTGCTGGGTGCTCAGTACTCAGGGTGCTGGGTGCTCAGTACTCGGGTGCTGGGTGCTCATTGCTCAGGGTGCTGGGTGCTCAGTGCTCGGGGTGCTGGGTGCTTAGTGCTCAGTCCTCAGGGTGCTGGGTGCTCAGTGCTCAGGGTGCTGGGTGCTCAGTGCTCAGGGTGCTGGGTGCTCAGTGCTCAGGGTGCTTGGTATTCAGTGCTCAGGGTGCTGGGTGCTCAGTACTCAGTGTGCTCAGTGCTCAGTACTCGGGGTGATGGGTGCTCAGTGCTCGGGGTGCTGGGTGCTCAGTGCTCAGTACTCAGGGTGCTGGGTGCTCAGTGCTCAGGGTGCTGGGTGCTCAGTGCTCAGGGTGCTGTGTGCTCAGTGCTCAGGGTGCTGGGTACTCAGTGCTCAGGGTGCTCGGTGCTCAGTGCTCAGGGTGCTCAGTGCTCGGGGTGCTCGGAGCTCAGTACTCAGGGTGCTGGGTGCTCAGTGCTCGGGGTGCTCGGTACTCAGTACTCAGGGTGCTGGGTGCTCAGTGCTCGGGGTGCTGGGTGCTCAGTGCTCAGTACTCAGGGTGCTGGGTGCTCAGTGCTCAGGGTGCTGTGTGCTCAGTGCTCAGGGTGCTGTGTGCTCAGTGCTCAGGGTGCTGGGTACTCAGTTCTCAGGTTGCTGGGTGCTCAGTTCTCAGGGTGCTGGGTGCTCAGTACTCAGGGTGCTGGGTGCTCAGTGCTCGGGGTGCTAGGTGCTCAGTGCTCACGTTGCTGGGTGGTCAGTGCTCGGGGTGCTGGGTGCTCAGTGCTCAGTACTCAGGGTGCTGGGTGCTCAGTGCTCGAGGTGCTCAGTACTCAGGGTGCTGTGTGTTCAGTGCTCAGGGTGCTGGGTGCTCAGTACTCAGGGTGCTCAGTGCTTAGTACTCAGGGTGCTGGGTGCTCAGTACTCCGGGTGCTGGGTGCTCAGTGCTCGGGGTGCTCGGTGCTCAGTGCTCAAGGTGCTGGGTGCTCAGTACTCAAGTTGCTCATTGCTCAGGGTGCTGGGTGCTCAGTAGTCAGGGCGCTGGGTGCTCAGTGCTCGGGGTGCTCGGAGCTCATTACTCAGGGAGCTGGGTGCTCAGTGCTCGGGGTGCTGGGTGCTCAGTGCTCGGGGTGCTGGGTGCTCAGTGCTCAGGGTGCTGGGTGCTCAGTACTCAGGGTGTTGGGTGCTCAGTACTCGGGGTTCTGGGTTCTCAGTGCTCAGTACTCAGGGTGCTGGCTGCTCAGTGCTCAGGGTGCTGGGTGCTCAGTGCTCAGTACTCAGGGTGCTGGGTGCTCAGTGCTCGGGGTGCTGGGTGCTCAGTGCTCGGGGTGCTGGGTGCTCAGTGCTCAGTACTCAGGGTGCTGGGTGCTCAGTGCTCGTGGTGCTGGGTGCTCAGTGCTCAGTACTCAGGGTGCTGGGTGCTCAGTGCTCAGGGTGCTGGGTGCTCAGTGCTCAGTACTCAGGGTGCTGGGTGCTCAGTGCTCAGGGTGCTGGGTGCTCAGTGCTCAGGGTGCTGGGTGCTCAGTGCTCGGGGTGCTGGGTGCTCAGTGCTCAGTACTCAGGGTTCTGCGTGCTCAGTGCTCGGTGTGCTGGGTGCTCAGTGCTCAGTACTAAGGGTGCTGGGTGCTCAGTGCTCAGGGTGCTGGGTGCTCAGTGCTCGGGGTGCTGGGTGCTCAGTACTCAGAATGCTGGGTGCTCAGTACTCCGGGTGCTGGGTGCTCAGTTCTCGGGGTGCTCGGTGCTCAGTACTCAGTGATCTGGGTGCTCAGTGCTCAGTGCTCAGGGTGCTGGGTGTTCAGTACTCAGGGTGCTGGGTGCTCAGTACTCAGGGTGCTGGGTGCTCAGTGGTCAGGGTGCTGGGTGCTCAGTGCTCGGGGTGCTGGGTGCTCAGTACTCAGGGTGCTGGGTGCTCAGTACTCCGGGTGCTGGGTGCTCAGTTCTCGGGGTGCTCGGTGCTCAGTACTCAGGTTGCTCAGTGCTCAGGGTGCTGGGTGCTCAGTGCTCAGTGCTCAGGGTGCTGGGTGCTCAGTACTCAGGGTGCTGGGTGCTCAGTTCTCAGGGTGCTGGTTGCTCAGTACTCAGGTTGCTCAGTACTCAGGGTGCTGGGTGCTCAGTGCCCGGGGTGCTGGGTGCTCAGTGCTCAGGGTGATCGGTGCTCAGTACTCAGGGTGCTGGGTGCTCAGTGCTCAGGGTGCTGGGTGCTCAGTCCTCAGGGTGCTCAGTGCTCAGGGTGCTGCGTGCTCAGTGCTCGGGGTGCTCGCTGCTCAGTACTCAGGGTGCTGAGTGCTCAGTACTCAGGGTGCTGGGTGCTCAGTACTCAGGGTGCTGGGTGCTCAGTGCTCAGGGTGCTCGGTGCTCAGTACTCAGGGTGCTGGGTGCTCAGTGCGCGAGGTGCTCAGTACTGAGGGTGCTGTGTGTTCAGTGCTCAGGGTGCTGGGTGCTCAGTACTCAGGGTGCTCGGTGCTTAGTACTCAGGGTGCTGGGTGCTCAGTAATCCGGGTGCTGGGTGCTCAGTGCTCGGGGTGCTGGGTGCTCAGTGCTTGGGGTGCTCGGAGCTCAGTACTCAGGGTGCTGGGTGCTCAGTGCTCAGGGTGCTCGGTGCTCAGTACTCAGGGTGCTGGGTGCTCAGTGCTCGGGGTGCTCGGTGCTCAGTACGTTGGGTGCTCACTACTCAGGGTGCTGGGTGCTCAGTGCTCAGGGTGCTGGGTGCTCAGTGCTCAGGGTGCTGGGTGCTCAGTGCTCAGGGATCTGGGTGCTCAGTACTCAGGGTGCTGGGTGCTCAGTGCTCAGGGTGCTGGGTGCTCAGTACTCAGGGTGCTCATTGCTCAGGATGCAGGGTGCTCAGTACTCAGGGTTCTGGGTGCTCAGTGCTCAGGGTGCTCGGTGCTCGGGGTGCTGGGTGCTCAGTTCTCGGGGTGCTCGGAGCTCAGTACTCAGGGTGCTGGGTGCTCAGTGCTCAGGGTGCTCGGTGCTCAGTACTCAGGGTGCTGGATGTTCAGTGCTCGGGGTGATCGGTGCTCAGTCCGTTGGGTGCTCACTACTCAGGGTGCTGGGTGCTCAGTGCTCAGGGTGCTGGGTGCTCAGTGCTCAGGGTTCTGGGTGCTCAGTGCTCAGGGTGCTGGGTGCTCAGTACTCAGGGTGCTGGGTGCTCAGTGCTCGGGGTGCTGGGTGCTCAGTGCTCAAGGTGCTGAGTGCTCAGTACTCAGGGTGCTGGGTGCTCAGTACTCGGGGTGCTGGGTGCTCAGTACTCAGGGTGCTGGGTGCTCAGTACTCAGGGTGCTGGGTGCTCAGTACTCGGGTGCTGGGTGCTCAGTGCTCATGGTGCTGGGTGCTCAGTGCTCGGGGTGCTGGGTGCTCAGTGATCAGTACTCAGGGTGCTGGGTGCTCAGTGCTCGGGGTGCTGGGTGCTCAGGGCTCAGTACTCAGGGTGCTGGGTGCTCAGTGCTCAGGGTGCTGGGTGCTCAGTGCTCAGGGTGCTGGGTGCTCAGTGCTCAGGGTGCTGGGTACTCAGTGCTCAGGGTGCTGGGTGCTCAGTACTCAGGGTGCTCAGTGCTCAGTACTCGGGGTGCTGGGTGCTCAGTGCTCAGGGTGCTCACTACTCAGGACTCGGGGTGCTGTGTGCTCAGTGCTCAGGGTGCTCAGTGCTCAGTGCTCGGGGTGCTGGGTGTTCAGTACTCGGAGTGCTGGATGCTAAGTACTCAGGATGCTGGGTGCTCAGTGCTCAGGGTGTTGGGTGCTCAGTGCTCGGGGCGCTGGGTGCTCAGTACTCAGGGTGCTGGGTGCTCAGTACTCAGGGTGCTGGGTGCTCAGTACTCGGGGTGCTGGGTGCTCAGTACTCAGGGTGCTGGGTGCTCAGTACTCAAGTTGCTCATTGCTCAGGGTGCTGGGTGCTCAGTAGTCAGGCCGCTGGGTGCTCAGTGCTCGGGGTGCTCGGAGCTCAGTACTCAGGGAGCTGGGTGCTCAGTGCTCGGGGTGCTGGGTGCTCAGTGCTCGGGGTGCTCGGTACTCAGTACTCAGGGTGCTGGGTGCTCAGTGCTCGGGGTGCTGGGTGCTCAGTGCTCAGTACTCAGGGTGCTGGGTGCTCAGTGCTCAGGGTGCTGTGTGCTCAGTGCTCAGGGTGCTGTGTGCTCAGTGCTCAGGGTGCTGGGTACTCAGTGCTCAGGTTGCTGGGTGCTCAGTTCTCAGGGTGCTGGGTGCTCAGTACTCAGGGTGCTGGGTGCTCAGTGCTCGGGGTGCTAGGTGCTCAGTGCTCACGTTGCTGGGTGGTCAGTGCTCGGGGTACTCGGTGCTCATTCCTCAGGGTGCTGGGTGCTCAGTGCTCGAGGTGCTCAGTACTCAGGGTGCTGTGTGTTCAGTGCTCAGGGTGCTGGGTGCTCAGTACTCAGGGTGCTCAGTGCTTAGTACTCAGGGTGCTGGGTGCTCAGTACTCCGGGTGCTGGGTGCTCAGTGCTCGGGGTGCTCGGTGCTCAGTGCTCAAGGTGCTGGGTGCTCAGTACTCAAGTTGCTCATTGCTCAGGGTGCTGGGTGCTCAGTAGTCAGGGCGCTGGGTGCTCAGTGCTCAGGGTGCTCGGTGCTCAGTGCTCAGGGTGCTGGGTGCTCAGTGCTCACGGTGCTGGGTGCTCAGTGCTCAGGGTGCTGGGTGCTCAGTGTTCAGGGTGCTGGGTGCTCAGTGCTCAGGGTGCTGGGTGCTCAGTGCTCAGGGTGCTGGGTGCTTAGTGCTCAGGGTGCTGGGTGCTCAGTGCTCAGTACTCAGGGTGCTGTGTGCTCAGTGCTCAGGGTGCTGGGTGCTCAGTGCTCAGGGTGCTGGGTGCTCAGTACTCGGGTGCTGGGTGCTCATTGCTCAGGGTGCTGGGTGTTCAGTGCTCGGGGTGCTGGGTGCTTAGTGCTCAGTCCTCAGGGTGCTGGGTGCTCAGTGCTCAGGGTGCTGGGTGCTCAGTGCTCAGGGTGCTGGGTGCTCAGTGCTCAGGGTGCTTGGTATTCAGTGCTCAGGGTGCTGGGTGCTCAGTACTCAGTGTGCTCAGTGCTCAGTACTCGGGGTGATGGGTGCTCAGTGCTCAGGGTGCTGGGTGCTCAGTGCTCAGTACTCAGGGTGCTGGGTGCTCAGTGCTCAGGGTGCTGGGTGCTCAGTGCTCAGGGTGCTGTGTGCTCAGTGCTCAGGGTGCTGGGTACTCAGTGCTCAGGGTGCTCGGTGCTCAGTGCTCAGGGTGCTCAGTGCTCGGGGTGCTCGGAGCTCAGTACTCAGGGTGCTGGGTGCTCAGTGCTCGGGGTGCTCGGTACTCAGTACTCAGGGTGCTGGGTGCTCAGTGCTCGGGGTGCTGGGTGCTCAGTGCTCAGTACTCAGGGTGCTGGGTGCTCAGTGCTCAGGGTGCTGTGTGCTCAATGCTCAGGGTGCTGTGTGCTCAGTGCTCAGGGTGCTGGGTACTCAGTGCTCAGGTTGCTGGGTGCTCAGTTCTCAGGGTGCTGGGTGCTCAGTACTCAGGGTGCTGGGTGCTCAGTGCTCGGGGTGCTAGGTGCTCAGTGCTCACGTTGCTGGGTGGTCAGTGCTCGGGGTACTCGGTGCTCATTCCTCAGGGTGCTGGGTGCTCAGTGCTCGAGGTGCTCAGTACTCAGGGTGCTGTGTGTTCAGTGCTCAGGGTGCTGGGTGCTCAGTACTCAGGGTGCTCAGTGCTTAGTACTCAGGGTGCTGGGTGCTCAGTACTCCGGGTGCTGGGTGCTCAGTGCTCGGGGTGCTCGGTGCTCAGTGCTCAAGGTGCTGGGTGCTCAGTACTCAAGTTGCTCATTGCTCAGGGTGCTAGGTGCTCAGTAGTCAGGGCGCTGGGTGCTCAGTGCTCGGGGTGCTCGGAGCTCAGTACTCAGGGAGCTGGGTGCTCAGTGCTCGGGGTGCTGGGTGCTCAGTGCTCGGGGTGCTGGGTGCTCAGTGCTCAGGGTGCTGGGTGCTCAGTACTCAGGGTGTTGGGTGCTCAGTACTCGGGGTTCTGGGTTCTCAGTGCTCAGTACTCAGGGTGCTGGCTGCTCAGTGCTCAGGGTGCTGGGTGCTCAGTGCTCAGTACTCAGGGTGCTGGGTGCTCAGTGCTCGGGGTGCTGGGTGCTCAGTGCTCGGGGTGCTGGGTGCTCAGTGCTCAGTACTCAGGGTGCTGGGTGCTCAGTGCTCGTGGTGCTGGGTGCTCAGTGCTCAGTACTCAGGGTGCTGGGTGCTCAGTGCTCAGGGTGCTGGGTGCTCAGTGCTCAGTACTCAGGGTGCTGGGTGCTCAGTGCTCAGGGTGCTGGGTGCTCAGTGCTCAGGGTGCTTGGTGCTCAGTGCTCGGGGTGCTGGGTGCTCAGTGCTCAGTACTCAGGGTTCTGCGTGCTCAGTGCTCGGTGTGCTGGGTGCTCAGTGCTCAGTACTCAGGGTGCTGGGTGCTCAGTGCTCAGGGTGCTGGGTGCTCAGTGCTCGGGGTGCTGGGTGCTCAGTACTCAGAATGCTGGGTGCTCAGTACTCCGGGTGCTGGGTGCTCAATTCTCGGGGTGCTCGGTGCTCAGTACTCAGTGATCTGGGTGCTCAGTGCTCAGTGCTCAGGGTGCTGGGTGTTCAGTACTCAGGGTGCTGGGTGCTCAGTACTCAGGGTGCTGGGTGCTCAGTGCTCAGGGTGCTGGGTGCTCAGTGCTCGGGGTGCTGGGTGCACAGTACTCAGGGTGCTGGGTGCTCAGTACTCCGGGTGCTGGGTGCTCAGTTCTCGGGGTGCTCGGTGCTCAGTACTCAGGTTGCTCAGTGCTCAGGGTGCTGGGTGCTCAGTGCTCAGTGCTCAGGGTGCTGGGTGCTCAGTACTCAGGGTGCTGGGTGCTCAGTTCTCAGGGTGCTGGTTGCTCAGTACTCAGGTTGCTCAGTACTCAGGGTGCTGGGTGCTCAGTGCCCGGGGTGCTGGGTGCTCAGTGCTCAGGGTGATCGGGGCTCAGTACTCAGGGTGCTGGGTGCTCAGTGCTCAGGGTGCTGGGTGCTCAGTCCTCAGGGTGCTCAGTGCTCAGGGTGCTGCGTGCTCAGTGCTCGGGGTGCTCGCTGCTCAGTACTCAGGGTGCTGAGTGCTCAGTACTCAGGGTGCTGGGTGCTCAGTACTCAGGGTGCTGGGTGCTCAGTGCTCAGGGTGCTCGGTGCTCAGTACTCAGGGTGCTGGGTGCTCAGTGCGCGAGGTGCTCAGTACTCAGGGTGCTGTGTGTTCAGTGCTCAGGGTGCTGGGTGCTCAGTACTCAGGGTGCTCGGTGCTTAGTACTCAGGGTGCTGGGTGCTCAGTAATCCGGGTGCTGGGTGCTCAGTGCTCGGGGTGCTGGGTGCTCAGTGCTTGGGGTGCTCGGAGCTCAGTACTCAGGGTGCTGGGTGCTCAGTGCTCAGGGTGCTCGGTTCTCAGTACTCAGGGTGCTGGGTGCTCAGTGCTCGGGGTGCTCGGTGCTCAGTACGTTGGGTGCTCACTACTCAGGGTCCTGGGTGCTCAGTGCTCAGGGTGCTGGGTGCTCAGTGCTCAGGGTGCTGGGTGCTCAGTGCTCAGGGATCTGGGTGCTCAGTACTCAGGGTGCTGGGTGCTCAGTGCTCAGGGTGCTGGGTGCTCAGTACTCAGGGTGCTCATTGCTCAGGATGCAGGGTGCTCAGTACTCAGGGTTCTGGGTGCTCAGTGCTCAGGGTGCTCGGTGCTCGGGGTGCTGGGTGCTCAGTGCTCGGGGTGCTCGGAGCTCAGTACTCAGGGTGCTGGGTGCTCAGTGCTCAGGGTGCTCGGTGCTCAGTACTCAGGGTGCTGGATGTTCAGTGCTCGGGGTGATCGGTGCTCAGTCCGTTGGGTGCTCACTACTCAGGGTGCTGGGTGCTCAGTGCTCAGGGTGCTGGGTGCTCAGTGCTCAGGGTGCTGGGTGCTCAGTGCTCAGGGTGCTGGGTGCTCAGTACTCAGGGTGCTGGGTGCTCAGTGCTCGGGGTGCTGGGTGCTCAGTGCTCAAGGTGCTGAGTGCTCAGTACTCAGGGTGCTGGGTGCTCAGTACTCGGGGTGCTGGGTGCTCAGTACTCAGGGTGCTGGGTGCTCAGTACTCAGGGTGCTGGGTGCTCAGTACTCGGGTGCTGGGTGCTCAGTGCTCATGGTGCTGGGTGCTCAGTGCTCGGGGTGCTGGGTGCTCAGTGATCAGTACTCAGGGTGCTGGGTGCTCAGTGCTCGGGGTGCTGGGTGCTCAGTGCTCAGTACTCAGGGTGCTGGGTGCTCAGTGCTCAGGGTGCTGGGTGCTCAGTGCTCAGGGTGCTGGGTGCTCAGTGCTCAGGGTGCTGGGTACTCAGTGCTCAGGGTGCTGGGTGCTCAGTACTCAGGGTGCTCAGTGCTCAGTACTCGGGGTGCTGGGTGCTCAGTGCTCAGGGTGCTCACTGCTCAGTACTCGGGGTGCTGTGTGCTCAGTGCTCAGGGTGCTCAGTGCTCAGTGCTCGGGGTGCTGGGTGTTCAGTACTCGGGGTGCTGGATGCTAAGTACTCAGGATGCTGGGTGCTCAGTGCTCAGGGTGTTGGGTGCTCAGTGCTCGGGGCGCTGGGTGCTCAGTACTCAGGGTGCTGGGTGCTCAGTACTCAGGGTGCTGGGTGCTCAGTACTCGGGGTGCTGGGTGCTCAGTACTCAGGGTGCTGGGTGCTCAGTACTCAAGTTGCTCATTGCTCAGGGTGCTGGGTGCTCAGTAGTCAGGGCGCTGGGTGCTCAGTGCTCGGGGTGCTCGGAGCTCAGTACTCAGGGAGCTGGGTGCTCAGTGCTCGGGGTGCTGGGTGCTCAGTGCTCAGGGTGCTCGGTACTCAGTACTCAGGGTGCTGGGTGCTCAGTGCTCAGTACTCAGGGTGCTGGGTGCTCAGTGCTCGTGGTGCTGGGTGCTCAGTGCTCAGTACTCAGGGTGCTGGGTGCTCAGTGCTCAGGGTGCTGGGTGCTCAGTGCTCAGTACTCAGGGTGCTGGGTGCTCAGTGCTCAGGGTGCTGGGTGCTCAGTGCTCAGGGTGCTGGGTGCTCAGTGCTCGGGGTGCTGGGTGCTCAGTGCTCAGTACTCAGGGTTCTGCGTGCTCAGTGCTCGGTGTGCTGGGTGCTCAGTGCTCAGTACTCAGGGTGCTGGGTGCTCAGTGCTCAGGGTGCTGGGTGCTCAGTGCTCGGGGTGCTGGGTGCTCAGTACTCAGAATGCTGGGTGCTCAGTACTCCGGGTGCTGGGTGCTCAGTTCTCGGGGTGCTCGGGGCTCAGTACTCAGTGATCTGGGTGCTCAGTGCTCAGTGCTCAGGGTGCTGGGTGTTCAGTACTCAGGGTGCTGGGTGCTCAGTACTCAGGGTGCTGGGTGCTCAGTGCTCAGGGTGCTGGGTGCTCAGTGCTCGGGGTGCTGGGTGCTCAGTACTCAGGGTGCTGGGTGCTCAGTACTCCGGGTGCTGGGTGCTCAGTTCTCGGGGTGCTCGGTGCTCAGTACTCAGGTTGCTCAGTGCTCAGGGTGCTGGGTGCTCAGTGCTCAGTGCTCAGGGTGCTGGGTGCTCAGTACTCAGGGTGCTGGGTGCTCAGTTCTCAGGGTGCTGGTTGCTCAGTACTCAGGTTGCTCAGTACTCAGGGTGCTGGGTGCTCAGTGCCCGGGGTGCTGGGTGCTCAGTGCTCAGGGTGATCGGTGCTCAGTACTCAGGGTGCTGGGTGCTCAGTGCTCAGGGTGCTGGGTGCTCAGTCCTCAGGGTGCTCAGTGCTCAGGGTGCTGCGTGCTCAGTGCTCGGGGTGCTCGCTGCTCAGTACTCAGGGTGCTGAGTGCTCAGTACTCAGGGTGCTGGGTGTTCAGTACTCAGGGTGCTGGGTGCTCAGTGCTCAGGGTGCTCGGTGCTCAGTACTCAGGGTGCTGGGTGCTCAGTGCGCGAGGTGCTCAGTACTCAGGGTGCTGTGTGTTCAGTGCTCAGGGTGCTGGGTGCTCAGTACTCAGGGTGCTCGGTGCTTAGTACTCAGGGTGCTGGGTGCTCAGTAATCCGGGTGCTGGGTGCTCAGTGCTCGGGGTGCTGGGTGCTCAGTGCTTGGGGTGCTCGGAGCTCAGTACTCAGGGTGCTGGGTGCTCAGTGCTCAGGGTGCTCGGTGCTCAGTACTCAGGGTGCTGGGTGCTCAGTGCTCGGGGTGCTCGGTGCTCAGTACGTTGGGTGCTCACTACTCAGGGTGCTGGGTGCTCAGTGCTCAGGGTGCTGGGTGCTCAGTGCTCAGGGTGCTGGGTGCTCAGTGCTCAGGGATCTGGGTGCTCAGTACTCAGGGTGCTGGGTGCTCAGTGCTCAGGGTGCTGGGTGCTCAGTACTCAGGGTGCTCATTGCTCAGGATGCAGGGTGCTCAGTACTCAGGGTTCTGGGTGCTCAGTGCTCAGGGTGCTCGGTGCTCGGGGTGCTGGGTGCTCAGTGCTCGGGGTGCTCGGAGCTCAGTACTCAGGGTGCTGGGTGCTCAGTGCTCAGGGTGCTCGGTGCTCAGTACTCAGGGTGCTGGATGTTCAGTGCTCGGGGTGATCGGTGCTCAGTCCGTTGGGTGCTCACTACTCAGGGTGCTGGGTGCTCAGTGCTCAGGGTGCTGGGTGCTCAGTGCTCAGGGTGCTGGGTGCTCAGTGCTCAGGGTGCTGGGTGCTCAGTACTCAGGGTGCTGGGTGCTCAGTGCTCGGGGTGCTGGGTGCTCAGTGCTCAAGGTGCTGAGTGCTCAGTACTCAGGGTGCTGGGTGCTCAGTACTCGGGGTGCTGGGTGCTCAGTACTCAGGGTGCTGGGTGCTCAGTACTCAGGGTGCTGGGTGCTCAGTACTCGGGTGCTGGGTGCTCAGTGCTCATGGTGCTGGGTGCTCAGTGCTCGGGGTGCTGGGTGCTCAGTGATCAGTACTCAGGGTGCTGGGTGCTCAGTGCTCGGGGTGCTGGGTGCTCAGTGCTCAGTACTCAGGGTGCTGGGTGCTCAGTGCTCAGGGTGCTGGGTGCTCAGTGCTCAGGGTGCTGGGTGCTCAGTGCTCAGGGTGCTGGGTACTCAGTGCTCAGGGTGCTGGGTGCTCAGTACTCAGGGTGCTCAGTGCTCAGTACTCGGGGTCCTGGGTGCTCAGTGCTCAGGGTGCTCACTGCTCAGTACTCAGGGTGCTGTGTGTTCAGTGCTCAGGGTGCTGGGTGCTCAGTACTCAGGGTGCTCAGTGCTTAGTACTCAGGGTGCTGGGTGCTCAGTACTCCGGGTGCTGGGTGCTCAGTGCTCGGGGTGCTCGGTGCTCAGTGCTCAAGGTGCTGGGTGCTCAGTACTCAAGTTGCTCATTGCTCAGGGTGCTGGGTGCTCAGTAGTCAGGGCGCTGGGTGCTCAGTGCTCGGGGTGCTCGGAGCTCAGTACTCAGGGAGCTGGGTGCTCAGTGCTCGGGGTGCTGGGTGCTCAGTGCTCGGGGTGCTGGGTGCTCAGTGCTCAGGGTGCTGGGTGCTCAGTACTCAGGGTGTTGGGTGCTCAGTACTCGGGGTTCTGGGTTCTCAGTGCTCAGTACTCAGGGTGCTGGCTGCTCAGTGCTCAGGGTGCTGGGTGCTCAGTGCTCAGTACTCAGGGTGCTGGGTGCTCAGTGCTCGGGGTGCTGGGTGCTCAGTGCTCGGGGTGCTGGGTGCACAGTGCTCAGTACTCAGGGTGCTGGGTGCTCAGTGCTCGTGGTGCTGGGTGCTCAGTGCTCAGTACTCAGGGTGCTGGGTGCTCAGTGCTCAGTACTCAGGGTGCTGGGTGCTCAGTGCTCAGGGTGCTGGGTGCTCAGTGCTCAGGGTGCTGGGTGCTCAGTGCTCGGGGTGCTGGGTGCTCAGTGCTCAGTACTCAGGGTTCTGCGTGCTCAGTGCTCGGTGTGCTGGGTGCTCAGTGCTCAGTACTCAGGGTGCTGGGTGCTCAGTGCTCAGGGTGCTGGGTGCTCAGTGCTCGGGGTGCTGGGTGCTCAGTACTCAGAATGCTGGGTGCTCAGTACTCCGGGTGCTGGGTGCTCAGTTCTCGGGGTGCTCGGTGCTCAGTACTCAGTGATCTGGGTGCTCAGTGCTCAGTGCTCAGGGTGCTGGGTGTTCAGTACTCAGGGTGCTGGGTGCTCAGTACTCAGGGTGCTGGGTGCTCAGTGCTCAGGGTGCTGGGTGCTCAGTGCTCGGGGTGCTGGGTGCTCAGTACTCAGGGTGCTGGGTGCTCAGTACTCCGGGTGCTGTGTGCTCAGTTCTCGGGGTGCTCGGTGCTCAGTACTCAGGTTGCTCAGTGCTCAGGGTGCTGGGTGCTCAGTGCTCAGTGCTCAGGGTGCTGGGTGCTCAGTACTCAGGGTGCTGGGTGCTCAGTTCTCAGGGTGCTGGTTGCTCAGTACTCAGGTTGCTCAGTACTCAGGGTGCTGGGTGCTCAGTGCCCGGGGTGCTGGGTGCTCAGTGCTCAGGGTGATCGGTGCTCAGTACTCAGGGTGCTGGGTGCTCAGTGCTCAGGGTGCTGGGTGCTCAGTCCTCAGGGTGCTCAGTGCTCAGGGTGCTGCGTGCTCAGTGCTCGGGGTGCTCGCTGCTCAGTACTCAGGGTGCTGAGTGCTCAGTACTCAGGGTGCTGGGTGCTCAGTACTCAGGGTGCTGGGTGCTCAGTGCTCAGGGTGCTCGGTGCTCAGTACTCAGGGTGCTGGGTGCTCAGTGCGCGAGGTGCTCAGTACTCAGGGTGCTGTGTGTTCAGTGCTCAGGGTGCTGGGTGCTCAGTACTCAGGGTGCTCGGTGCTTAGTACTCAGGGTGCTGGGTGCTCAGTAATCCGGGTGCTGGGTGCTCAGTGCTCGGGGTGCTGGGTGCTCAGTGCTTGGGGTGCTCGGAGCTCAGTACTCAGGGTGCTGGGTGCTCAGTGCTCAGGGTGCTGGGTGCTCAGTGCTCAGGGTGCTGGGTGCTCAGTGCTCAGGGATCTGGGTGCTCAGTACTCAGGGTGCTGGGTGCTCAGTGCTCAGGGTGCTGGGTGCTCAGTACTCAGGGTGCTCATTGCTCAGGATGCAGGGTGCTCAGTACTCAGGGTTCTGGGTGCTCAGTGCTCAGGGTGCTCGGTGCTCGGGGTGCTGGGTGCTCAGTGCTCGGGGTGCTCGGAGCTCAGTACTCAGGGTGCTGGGTGCTCAGTGCTCAGGGTGCTCGGTGCTCAGTACTCAGGGTGCTGGATGTTCAGTGCTCGGGGTGATCGGTGCTCAGTCCGTTGGGTGCTCACTACTCAGGGTGCTGGGTGCTCAGTGCTCAGGGTGCTGGGTGCTCAGTGCTCAGGGTGCTGGGTGCTCAGTGCTCAGGGTGCTGGGTGCTCAGTACTCAGGGTGCTGGTTGCTCAGTGCTCGGGGTGCTGGGTGCTCAGTGCTCAAGGTGCTGAGTGCTCAGTACTCAGGGTGCTGGGTGCTCAGTATTCAGGGTGCTGGGTGCTCAGTACTCGGGTGCTGGGTGCTCAGTGCTCATGGTGCTGGGTGCTCAGTGCTCGGGGTGATGGGTGCTCAGTGATCAGTTCTCAGGGTGCTGGGTGCTCAGTGCTCGGGGTGCTGGGTGCTCAGTGCTCAGTACTCAGGGTGCTGGGTGCTCAGTGCTCAGGGTGCTGGGTGCTCAGTGCTCAGGGTGCTGGGTGCTCAGTGCTCAGGGTGCTGGGTACTCAGTGCTCAGGGTGCTGGGTGCTCAGTATTCAGGGTGCTCAGTGCTCAGTACTCGGGGTGCTGGGTGCTCAGTGCTCAGGGTGCTCACTGCTCAGTACTCGGGGTGCTGTGTGCTCAGTGCTCAGGGTGCTCAGTGCTCAGTGCTCGGGGTGCTGGGTGTTCAGTACTCGGGGTGCTGGATGCTAAGTACTCAGGATGCTGGGTGCTCAGTGCTCAGGGTGCTGGGTGCTCAGTGCTCGGGGCGCTGGGTGCTCAGTACTCAGGGTGCTGGGTGCTCAGTACTCAGGGTGCTGGGTGCTCAGTACTCGGGGTGCTGGGTGCTCAGTACTCAGGGTGCTGGGTGCTCAGTACTCAGGGTGCTGGGTGCTCAGTACTCGGGTGCTGGGTGCTCAGTGCTCAGGGTGCTGGGTGCTCAGTGCTCGGGGTGCTGGGTGCTCAGTGCTCAGTACTCAGGGTGCTGGGTGCTCAGTGCTCGGTGTGCTGGGTGCTCAGTGCTCAGTACTCAGGGTGCTGGGTGCTCAGTGCTCAGGGTGCTCTGTGCTCAGTGCTCAGGGTGCTGGGTGCTCAGTGCTCAGGGTGCTGGGTACTCAGTGCTCAGGTTGCTGGGTGCTCAGTACTCAGGGTGCTGGGTGCTCAGTACTCAGGGTGCTGGGTGCTCAGTGCTCGGGGTGCTGGGTGCTCAGTGCTCACGTTGCTGGGTGGTCAGTGCTCGGGGTACTCGGTGCTCATTCCTCAGGGTGCTGGGTGCTCAGTGCTCGAGGTGCTCAGTACTCAGGGTGCTGTGTGTTCAGTGCTCAGGGTGCTGGGTGCTCAGTATTCAGGGTGCTCAGTGCTCAGTACTCCGGGTGCTGGGTGCTCAGTGCTCGGGGTGCTCGGTGCTCAGTGCTCAAGGTGCTGGGTGCTCAGTACTCAAGTTGCTCATTGCTCAGGGTGCTGGGTGCTCAGTAGTCAGGGTGCTGGGTGCTCAGTGCTCAGGGTGCTCGGTGCTCGGGGCGCTGGGTGCTCAGTGCTCGGGGTGCTCGGAGCTCAGTACTCAAGGAGCTGGGTGCTCAGTGCTCGGGGTGCTGGGTGCTCAGTGCTCGGGGTGCTGTTTGCTCAGTGCTCAGTGTGCTCGGTGCTCAGTACTCAGGGTGTTGGGTGCTCAGTACTCGGGGTGCTGGGTTCTCAGTGCTCAGTACTCAGGGTGCTGGCTGCTCAGTGCTCAGGGTGCTGGGTGCTCAGTGCTCAGTACTCAGGGTGCTGGGTGCTCAGTGCTCGGGGTGCTGGGTGCTCAGTGCTCGGGGTGCTGGGTGCTCAGTGCTCAGTACTCAGGGTGCTGGGTGCTCAGTGCTCGTGGTGCTGGGTGCACAGTGCTCAGTACTCAGGGTGCTGGGTGCTCAGTGCTCAGGGTGCTGGGTGCTCAGTGCTCAGTACTCAGGGTGCTGGGTGCTCAGTGCTCAGGGTGCTGGGTGCTCAGTGCTCAGGGTGCTGGGTGCTCAGTGCTCGGGGTGCTGGGTGCTCAGTGCTCAGTACTCAGGGTTCTGCGTGCTCAGTGCTCGGTGTGCTGGGTGCTCAGTGCTCAGTACTCAGGGTGCTGGGTGCTCAGTGCTCAGGGTGCTGGGTGCTCAGTGCTCGGGGTGCTGGGTGCTCAGTACTCAGAATGCTGGGTGCTCAGTACTCCGGGTGCTGGGTGCTCAGTTCTCGGGGTGCTCGGTGCTCAGTACTCAGTGATCTGGGTGGTCAGTGCTCAGTGCTCAGGGTGCTGGGTGTTCAGTACTCAGGGTGCTGGGTGCTCAGTACTCAGGGTGCTTAGTGCTCAGTGCTCAGGGTGCTGGGTGCTCAGTGCTCGGGGTGCTGGGTGCTCAGTACTCAGGGTGCTGGGTGCTCAGTACTCCGGGTGCTGGGTGCTCAGTTCTCGGGGTGCTCGGTGCTCAGTACTCAGGGTGCTCAGTGCTCAGGGTGCTGGGTGCTCAGTGCTCAGTGCTCAGGGTGCTGGGTGCTCAGTACTCAGGGTGCTGGGTGCTCAGTTCTCAGGGTGCTGGTTGCTCAGTACTCAGGTTGCTCAGTACTCAGGGTGCTGGGTGCTCAGTGCCCGGGGTGCTGGGTGCTCAGTGCTCAGGGTGCTCGCTGCTCAGGACTCAGGGTGCTGAGTGCTCAGTACTCAGGGTGCTGGGTGCTCAGTACTCAGGGTGCTGGGGGCTCAGTGCTCAGGGTGCTGGGTGATCAGTGCTCATGGTGCTGGGTGCTCAGTGCTCAGTGTGCTGGGTGCTCAGTGCTCGGGGTGCTGGGTGCTCAGTACTCAGGGTGCTGGGTACTCAGTGATCGTGGTGCTCGGTGCTCAGTACGTTGGGTGCTCACTACTCAGGGTGCTGTGTGCTCAGTGCTCAGGGTGCTGGGTGCTCAGTGCTCAGGGTGCTGGGTGCTCAGTGCTCAGGGTGCTCGGTGCTCAGTGCTCAGGGTGCTGGGTGCTCAGTGCTCAGGGTGCTGGGTGCTCAGTGCTCAGGGTGCTGGGTGCTCAGTACTCAGGGTGCTGGGTGCTCAGTGCTCGGGGTGCTGGGTGCTCAGTGCTCAAGGTGCTGAGTGCTCAGTACTCAGGGTGCTGGGTGCTCAGTACTCAGGGTGCTGGGTGCTCAGTACTCGGGTGCTGGGTGCTCAGTGCTCATGGTGCTGGGTGCTCAGTGCTCGGGGTGATGGGTGCTCAGTGATCAGTACTCAGGGTGCTGGGTGCTCAGTGCTCGGGGTGCTGGGTGCTCAGTGCTCAGTACTCAGGGTGCTGGGTGCTCAGTGCTCAGGGTGCTGGGTGCTCAGTGCTCAGGGTGCTGGGTGCTCAGTGCTCAGGGTGCTGGGTACTCAGTGCTCAGGGTGCTGGGTGCTCAGTATTCAGGGTGCTCAGTGCTCAGTACTCGGGGTGCTGGGTGCTCAGTGCTCAGGGTGCTCACTGCTCAGTACTCGGGGTGCTGTGTGCTCAGTGCTCAGGGTGCTCAGTGCTCAGTGCTCGGGGTGCTGGGTGTTCAGTACTCGGGGTGCTGGATGCTAAGTACTCAGGATGCTGGGTGCTCAGTGCTCAGGGTGCTGGGTGCTCAGTGCTCGGGGCGCTGGGTGCTCAGTACTCAGGGTGCTGGGTGCTCAGTACTCAGGGTGCTGGGTGCTCAGTACTCGGGGTGCTGGGTGCTCAGTACTCAGGGTGCTGGGTGCTCAGTACTCAGGGTGCTGGGTGCTCAGTACTCGGGTGCTGGGTGCTCAGTGCTCAGGGTGCTGGGTGCTCAGTGCTCGGGGTGCTGGGTGCTCAGTGCTCAGTACTCAGGGTGCTGGGTGCTCAGTGCTCGGTGTGCTGGGTGCTCAGTGCTCAGTACTCAGGGTGCTGGGTGCTCAGTGCTCAGGGTGCTCTGTGCTCAGTGCTCAGGGTGCTGGGTGCTCAGTGCTCAGGGTGCTGGGTACTCAGTGCTCAGGTTGCTGGGTGCTCAGTACTCAGGGTGCTGGGTGCTCAGTACTCAGGGTGCTGGGTGCTCAGTGCTCGGGGTGCTGGGTGCTCAGTGCTCACGTTGCTGGGTGGTCAGTGCTCGGGGTACTCGGTGCTCATTCCTCAGGGTGCTGGGTGCTCAGTGCTCGAGGTGCTCAGTACTCAGGGTGCTGTGTGTTCAGTGCTCAGGGTGCTGGGTGCTCAGTATTCAGGGTGCTCAGTGCTCAGTACTCCGGGTGCTGGGTGCTCAGTGCTCGGGGTGCTCGGTGCTCAGTGCTCAAGGTGCTGGGTGCTCAGTACTCAAGTTGCTCATTGCTCAGGGTGCTGGGTGCTCAGTAGTCAGGGTGCTGGGTGCTCAGTGCTCAGGGTGCTCGGTGCTCGGGGCGCTGGGTGCTCAGTGCTCGGGGTGCTCGGAGCTCAGTACTCAAGGAGCTGGGTGCTCAGTGCTCGGGGTGCTGGGTGCTCAGTGCTCGGGGTGCTGTTTGCTCAGTGCTCAGTGTGCTCGGTGCTCAGTACTCAGGGTGTTGGGTGCTCAGTACTCGGGGTGCTGGGTTCTCAGTGCTCAGTACTCAGGGTGCTGGCTGCTCAGTGCTCAGGGTGCTGGGTGCTCAGTGCTCAGTACTCAGGGTGCTGGGTGCTCAGTGCTCGGGGTGCTGGGTGCTCAGTGCTCGGGGTGCTGGGTGCTCAGTGCTCAGTACTCAGGGTGCTGGGTGCTCAGTGCTCGTGGTGCTGGGTGCACAGTGCTCAGTACTCAGGGTGCTGGGTGCTCAGTGCTCAGGGTGCTGGGTGCTCAGTGCTCAGTACTCAGGGTGCTGGGTGCTCAGTGCTCAGGGTGCTGGGTGCTCAGTGCTCAGGGTGCTGGGTGCTCAGTGCTCGGGGTGCTGGGTGCTCAGTGCTCAGTACTCAGGGTTCTGCGTGCTCAGTGCTCGGTGTGCTGGGTGCTCAGTGCTCAGTACTCAGGGTGCTGGGTGCTCAGTGCTCAGGGTGCTGGGTGCTCAGTGCTCGGGGTGCTGGGTGCTCAGTACTCAGAATGCTGGGTGCTCAGTACTCCGGGTGCTGGGTGCTCAGTTCTCGGGGTGCTCGGTGCTCAGTACTCAGTGATCTGGGTGGTCAGTGCTCAGTGCTCAGGGTGCTGGGTGTTCAGTACTCAGGGTGCTGGGTGCTCAGTACTCAGGGTGCTTAGTGCTCAGTGCTCAGGGTGCTGGGTGCTCAGTGCTCGGGGTGCTGGGTGCTCAGTACTCAGGGTGCTGGGTGCTCAGTACTCCGGGTGCTGGGTGCTCAGTTCTCGGGGTGCTCGGTGCTCAGTACTCAGGGTGCTCAGTGCTCAGGGTGCTGGGTGCTCAGTGCTCAGTGCTCAGGGTGCTGGGTGCTCAGTACTCAGGGTGCTGGGTGCTCAGTTCTCAGGGTGCTGGTTGCTCAGTACTCAGGTTGCTCAGTACTCAGGGTGCTGGGTGCTCAGTGCCCGGGGTGCTGGGTGCTCAGTGCTCAGGGTGCTCGCTGCTCAGGACTCAGGGTGCTGAGTGCTCAGTACTCAGGGTGCTGGGTGCTCAGTACTCAGGGTGCTGGGGGCTCAGTGCTCAGGGTGCTGGGTGATCAGTGCTCATGGTGCTGGGTGCTCAGTGCTCAGTGTGCTGGGTGCTCAGTGCTCGGGGTGCTGGGTGCTCAGTACTCAGGGTGCTGGGTACTCAGTGATCGTGGTGCTCGGTGCTCAGTACGTTGGGTGCTCACTACTCAGGGTGCTGTGTGCTCAGTGCTCAGGGTGCTGGGTGCTCAGTGCTCAGGGTGCTGGGTGCTCAGTGCTCAGGGTGCTCGGTGCTCAGTGCTCAGGGTGCTGGGTGCTCAGTACTCAGGGTGCTGGGTGCTCAGTGCTCGGGGTGCTGGGTGCTCAGTGCTCAGGGTGCTGGGTGCTCAGTACTCAGGGTGCTGGTTGCTCAATGCTCAGGGTGCTCAGTGCTCAGTACTCAGTGTGCTCAGTGCTCAGTACTCAGGGTGCTTAGTACTCAGGGTGCTGGGTGCTCAGTACTCCGGGTGCTGGGTGCTCAGTGCTCGGGGTGCTCGGTGCTCAGTGCTCAAGGTGCTGGGTGCTCAGTACTCAATTTGCTCATTGCTCAGGGTGCTGGGTGCTCAGTAGTCAGGGTGCTGGGTGCTCAGTGCTCAGGGTGCTCGGTGCTCGGGGCGCTGGGTGCTCAGTGCTCGGGGTGCTCGGAGCTCAGTACTCAGGGAGCTGGGTGCTCAGTGCTCGGGGTGCTGGGTGCTCAGTGCTCGGGGTGCTGGGTGCTCAGTGCTCAGGGTGCTGGGTGCTCAGTGCTCAGGGATCTGGGTGCTCAGTACTCAGGGTGCTGGGTGCTCAGTGCTCAGGGTGCTGGGTGCTCAGTGCTCAGGGTGCTGGGTGCTCAGTACTGACGGTGCTGGGTGCTCAGTACTCAAGGTGCTGAGTGCTCAGTACTCAGGGTGCTGGGTGCTCAGTACTCAGGGTGCTGGGTGCTCAGTACTCGGGTGCTGGGTGCTCATTGCTCAGGGTGCTGGGTGCTCAGTGCTCGGGGTGCTGGGTGCTTAGTGCTCAGTACTCAGGGTGCTGGGTGCTCAGTGCTCAGGGTGCTGGGTGCTCAGTGCTCAGGGTGCTGGGTGCTCAGTGCTCAGGGTGCTTGGTACTCAGTGCTCAGGGTGCTGGGTGCTCAGTACTCAGGGTGCTCAGTGCTCAGTACTCGGTGTGCTGGGTGCTCAGTGCTCGGGGTGCTGGGTGCTCAGTTCTCAGTACTCAGGGTGCTGGGTTCTCAGTGCTCAGGGTGCTGGGTGCTCAGTGCTCAGGGTGCTGTGTGCTCAGTGCTCAGGGTGCTGGGTACTCAGTGCTCAGGGTGCTCGGTGCTGAGTGCTCAGGGTGCTCAGTGCTCGGGGTGCTCGGAGCTCAGTACTCAGGGTGCTGGGTGCTCAGTGCTCGGGGTGCTCGGTGCTCAGTACTCAGGGTGCTGGGTGCTCAGTGCTCGGGGTGCTGGGTGCTCAGTGCTCAGTACTCAGGGTGCTGGGTGCTCAGTGCTCAGGGTGCTGTGTGCTCAGTGCTCAGGGTGCTGGGTGCTCATTGCTCAGGGTGCTGGGTACTCAGTGCTCAGGGTGCTGGGTGCTCAGTACTCAGGGTGCTGGGTGCTCAGTACTCAGGGTGCTGGGTGCTCAGTGCTCGGGGTACTATGTGCTCAGTGCTCGCGGAGCTGGGTGCTCAGTGCTCGGGGTGCTCGGTGCTCAGTACTCAGGGTGCTGGGTGCTCAGTGCTCGAGGTGCTCAGTACTCAGGGTGCTGTGTGTTCAGTGCTCAGGGTGCTGGGTGCTCAGTACTCAGGGTGCTCGGTGCTTAGTACTCAGGGTGCTGGGTGATCAGTACTCCGGGTGCTTGGTGCTCAGTGCTCGGGGTGCTCGGTGCTCAGTGCTCAAGGTGCTGGGTGCTCAGTACTCAGGGTGCTCATTGCTCAGGATGCAGGGTGCTCAGTACTCAGGGTTCTGGGTGCTCAGTGCTCAGGGTGCTCGGTGCTCGGGGTGCTGGGTGCTCAGTGCTCGGGGTGCTCGGAGCTCAGTACTCAGGGTGCTGGGTGCTCAGTGCTCAGGGTGCTCGGTGCTCAGTACTCAGGGTGCTGGATGTTCAGTGCTCGGGGTGATCGGTGCTCAGTACGTTGGGTGCTCACTACTCAGGGTGCTGGGTGCTCAGTGCTCAGGGTGCTGGGTGCTCAGTGCTCAGGGTGCTGGGTGCTCAGTGCTCAGGGTGCTGGGTGCTCAGTACTCAGGGTGCTGGGTGCTCAGTGCTCGGGGTGCTGGGTGCTCAGCGCTCAAGGTGCTGAGTGCTCAGTACTCAGGGTGCTGGGTGCTCAGTACTCGGGGTGCTGGGTGCTCAGTACTCGGGTGCTGGGTGCTCAGTGCTCAGGGTGCTGGGTGCTCAGTGCTCAGGGTGCTGGGTGCTCAGTGCTCAGTACTCAGGGTGCTGGGTGCTCAGTGCTCGGGGTGCTGGGTGCTCAGTGCTCAGTACTCAGGATGCTGGGTGCTCAGTGCTCAGGGTGCTGGGTGCTCAGTGCTCAGGGTGCTGGGTGCTCAGTGCTCAGGGTGCTGGGTACTCAGTGCTCAGGGTGCTGGGTGCTCAGTACTCAGGGTGCTCAGTGCTCAGTACTCGGGGTGCTGGGTGCTCAGTGCTCAGGGTGCTCACTGCTCAGTACTCGGGGTGCTGTGTGCTCAGTGCTCAGGGTGCTCAGTGCTCAGTGCTCGGGGTGCTGGGTGTTCAGTACTCGGGGTGCTGGATGCTAAGTACTCAGGATGCTGGGTGCTCAGTGCTCAGGGTGCTGGTTGCTCAGTGCTCGGGGCGCTGGGTGCTCAGTACTCAGGGTGCTGGGTGCTCAGTACTCGGGGTGCTGGGTGCTCAGTACTCAGGGTGCTGGGTGCTCAGTACTCAGGGTGCTGGGTGCTCAGTACTCGGGTGCTGGGTGCTCAGTGCTCAGGGTGCTGGGTGCTCAGTGCTCGGGGTGCTGGGTGCTCAGTGCTCAGTACTCAGGGTGCTGGGTGCTCAGTGCTCGGTGTGCTGGGTGCTCAGTGCTCAGTACTCAGGGTGCTGGGTGCTCAGTGCTCAGGGTGCTGTGTGCTCAGTGCTCAGGGTGCTGGGTGCTCAGTGCTCAGGGTGCTGGGTACTCAGTGCTCAGGTTGCTGGTTGCTCAGTACTCAGGGTGCTGGGTGCTCAGTACTCAGGGTGCTGGGTGCTCAGTGCTCGGGGTGCTGGGTGCTCAGTGCTCACGTTGCTGGGTGGTCAGTGCTCGGGGTACTCGGTGCTCATTCCTCAGGGTGCTGGGTGCTCAGTGCTCGAGGTGCTCAGTACTCAGGGTGCTGTGTGTTCAGTGCTCAGGGTGCTGGGTGCTCAGTACTCAGGGTGCTCAGTGCTTAGTACTCAGGGTGCTGGGTGCTCAGTACTCCGGGTGCTGGGTGCTCAGTGCTCAGGGTGCTCGGTGCTCAGTGCTCAAGGTGCTGGGTGCTCAGTACTCAAGTTGCTCATTGCTCAGGGTGCTGGGTGCTCAGTAGTCAGGGTGCTGGGTGCTCAGTGCTCAGGGTGCTCGGTGCTCGGGGCGCTGGGTGCTCAGTGCTCGGGGTGCTCGGAGCTCAGTACTCAGGGAGCTGGGTGCTCAGTGCTCGGGGTGCTGGGTGCTCAGTGCTCGGGGCGCTGGGTGCTCAGTGCTCAGTGTGCTGGGTGCTCAGTACTCAGGGTGTTGGGTGCTCAGTACTCTGGTTGCTGCGTTCTCAGTGCTCAGTACTCAGGGTGCTGGCTGCTCAGTGCTCAGGGTGCTGGGTGCTCAGTACTCAGGGTGCTGGGTGATCAGTGCTCGGGGTGCTGGGTGCTCAGTGCTCGGAATGCTGGGTGCTCAGTGCTCAGTACTCAGGGTGCTGGGTGCTCAGTGCTCGTGGTGTTGGGTGCTCAGTGCTCAGTACTCAGGGTGCTGGGTGCTCAGTGCTCAGGGTGCTGGGTGCTCAGTGCTCAGTACTCAGGGTGCTGGGTGCTCAGTGCTCAGGGTGCTGGGTGCTCAGTGCTCAGGGTGCTGGGTGCTCAGTGCTCGGGGTGCTGGGTGCTCAGTGCTCAGTACTCATGGTTCTGCGTGCTCAGTGCTCGGTGTGCGGGGTGCTCAGTGCTCAGTACTCAGGGTGCTGGGTGCTCAGTGCTCAGGGTGCTGGGTGATCAGTGCTCGGGGTGCTGGGTGCTCAGTACTCAGAATGCTGGGTGCTCAGTACTCCGGGTGCTGGGTGCTCAGTTCTCGGGGTGCTCGGTGCTCAGTACTCAGTGATCTGGGTGCTCAGTGCTCAGTGCTCAGGGTGCTGGGTGTTCAGTACTCAGGGTGCTGGGTGCTCAGTACTCAGGGTGCTGGGTGCTCAGTGCTCAGGGTGCTGGGTGCTCAGTGCTCGGGGTGCTGGGTGCTCAGTACTCAGGGTGCTGGGTGCTCAGTACTCCGGGTGCTGGGTGCTCAGTTCTCGGGGTGCTCGGTGCTCAGTACTCAGGGTGCTCAGTGCTCAGGGTGCTGGGTGCTCAGTGCTCAGTGCTCAGGGTGCTGGGTGCTCAGTACTCAGGGTGCTGGGTGCTCAGTTCTCAGGGTGCTGGTTGCTCAGTACTCAGGTTGCTCAGTACTCAGGGTGCTGGGTGCTCAGTGCCCGGGGTGCTGGGTGCTCAGTGCTCAGGGTGATCGGTGCTCAGTACTCAGGGTGCTGGGTGCTCAGGGTGCTGGGTGCTCAGTGCTCAGTGCTCAGGGTGCTGGGTGCTCAGTACTCAGGGTGCTGGGTGCTCAGTTCTCAGGGTGCTGGTTGCTCAGTACTCAGGTTGCTCAGTACTCAGGGTGCTGGGTGCTCAGTGCCCGGGGTGCTGGGTGCTCAGTGCTCAGGGTGATCGGTGCTCAGTACTCAGGGTGCTGGGTGCTCAGTGCTCAGGGTGCTGGGTGCTCAGTCCTCAGGGTGCTCAGTGCTCAGGGTGCTGCGTGCTCAGTGCTCGGGGTGCTCGCTGCTCAGTACTCAGGGTGCTGAGTGCTCAGTACTCAGGGTGCTGGGTGCTCAGTACTCAGGGTGCTGGGTGCTCAGTGCTCAGGGTGCTGGGTGATCAGTGCTCATGGTGCTGGGTGCTCAGTGCTCAGTGTGCTGGGTGCTCAGTGATCGGGGTGCTGGGTGCTCAGTACTCAGGGTGCTGGGTACTCAGTGATCGTGGTGCTCGGTGCTCAGTGTGCTGGGTGCTCACTACTCAGGGTGCTGGGTGCTCAGTGCTCAGGGTGCTGGGTGCTCAGTGCTCAGGGTGCTCGGTGCTCAGTGCTCAGGGTGCTGGGTGCTCAGTACTCAGGGTGCTGGGTGCTCAGTACTCAGGGTGCTGGGTGCTCAGTGCTCGGGGTGTTGGGTGCTCAGTGCTCAGGGTGCTGGGTGCTCAGTACTCAGGGTGCTGGTTGCTCAATACTCAGGGTGCTCAGTGCTCAGTACTCAGGGTGCTCAGTGCTCAGTACTCAGGGTGCTTAGTACTCAGGGTGCTGGGTGCTCAGTACTCCGGGTGCTGGGTGCTCAGTGCTCGGGGTGCTAGGTGCTCAGTGCTCAAGGTGCTGGGTGCTCAGTACTCAAGTTTCTCATTGCTCAGGGTGCTGGGTGCTCAGTAGTCAGGGTGCTGGGTGCTCAGTGCTCAGGGTGCTCGGTGCTCGGGGCGCTGGGTGCTCAGTGCTCGGGGTGCTCGGAGCTCAGTATTCAGGGAGCTGGGTGCTCAGTGCTCGGGGTGCTGGGTGCTCAGTGCTCAGGGTGCTGGGTGCTCAGTACTCAGGGTGCTGGGTGCTCAGTACTCGGGGTGCTGGGTTCTCAGTGCTCAGTACTCAGTGTGCTGGGTGCTCAGTGCTCAGGGTGCTGGGTGCTCAGTGCTCAGTACTCAGGGTGCTGGGTGCTCAGTGCTCGGGGTGCTGGGTGCTCAGTGCTCAGTACTCAGGGTGCTGGGTGCTCAGTGCTCGGGGTGCTGGGTGCTCAGTGCTCAGTACTCACAGTGCTGGGTGCTCAGTGCTCAGGGTGCTGGGTGCTCAGTGCTCAGTACTCAGGGTGCTGGGTGCTCAGTGCTCAGGGTGCTGGGTGCTCAGTGCTCAGGGTGCTGGGTGCTCAGTGCTCGGGGTGCTAGGTGCTCAGTGCTCAGTACTCAGGGTTCTGCGTGCTCAGTGCTCGGTGTGCTGGGTGCTCAGTGCTCAGTACTCAGGGTGCTGGGTGCTCAGTGCTCAGGGTGCTGGGTGCTCAGTGATCGGGGTGCTGGGTGCTCAGTACTCAGAATGCTGGGTGCTCAGTAATCCGGGTGCTGGGTGCTCAGTTCTCGGGGTGCTCGGTGCTCAGTACTCAGTGATCAGGGTGCTCAGTGCTCAGGGTGCTGGGTGTTCAGTACTCAGGGTGCTGGGTGCTCAGTACTCAGGGTGCTGGGTGCTCAGTGCTCAGGGTGCTGGGTGCTCAGTGCTCGGGGTGCTGGGTGCTCAGTACTCAGGGTGCTGGGTGCTCAGTACTCCCGGTGCTGGGTGCTCAGTTCTCGGGGTGCTCAGTGCTCAGTACTCAGTGATCAGGGTGCTCAGTGCTCAGTGCTCAGGGTGCTGGGTGTTCAGTACTCAGGGTGCTGGGTGCTCAGTACTCAGGGTGCTGGGTACTCAGTGCTCAGGGTGCTCGGTGCTCAGTACTCGGGGTGCTGGGTGCTCATTCTCGGGGTGCTGGGTGCTCAGTGCTCGGGGTGCTGGGTGCTCAGTACTCAGGGTGCTGGGTGCTCAGTGCTCAGGGTGCTGGGTGCTCAGTACTCAGGGTGCTGGGTGCTCAGTTCTCAGGGTGCTGGGTGCTCAGTACTGAAGTTGCTCAGTACTCAGAGTGCTGGGTGCTCAGTGCTCGGGGTGCTGGGTGCTCAGTGCTCAGGGTGATCGGTGCTCAGTACTCAGGGTGCTGGGTGCTCAGTGCTCAGGGTTCTGGGTGCTCAGTCCTCAGGGTGCTCAGTGCTCAGGGTGCTGCGTGCTCAGTGCTCGGGGTGCTCGGTGCTCAGTACTCAGGGTGCTGAGTGCTCAGTACTCAGGGTGCTGGGTGCTCAGTACTCAGGGTGCTGGGTGCTCAGTGCTCAGGGTGCTGGGTGATCAGTGCTCATGGTGATGGGTGCTCAGTGCTCAGGGTGCTGGGTGCTCAGTGCTCGGGGTGCTGGGTGCTCAGTACTCAGGGAGCTGGGTACTCAGTGATCGGGGTGCTCGGTGCTCAGTACGTTCGGTGCTCACTACTCAGGGTGCTGGGTGCTCAGTGCTCAGGGTGCTGGGTGCTCAGTGCTCAGAGTGCTCGGTGCTCAGTGCTCAGGGTGCTGGGTGCTCAGTACTCAGGGTGCTGGTTGCTCAATACTCAGGGTGCTCAGTGCTCAGTACTCAGGGTGCTCAGTGCTCAGTACTCAGGGTGCTCAGTAATCAGGGTGCTGGGTGCTCAGTCCTCAGGGTGCTGGGTGCTCAGTGCTCAGGGTGCTGGGTGCTCAGTACTCAGGGTGCTGGGTGCTCAGTACTCTGGTTGCTGCGTTCTCAGTGCTCAGTACTCAGGGTGCTGGCTGCTCAGTGCTCAGGGTGCTGGGTGCTCAGTGCTCAGTACTCAGGGTGCTGGGTGATCAGTGCTCGGGGTGCTGGGTGCTCAGTGCTCGGAATGCTGGGTGCTCAGTGCTCAGTACTCAGGGTGCTGGGTGCTCAGTGCTCGTGGTGTTGGGTGCTCAGTGCTCAGTACTCAGGGTGCTGGGTGCTCAGTGCTCAGGGTGCTGGGTGCTCAGTGCTCAGTACTCAGGGTGCTGGGTGCTCAGTGCTCAGGGTGCTGGGTGCTCAGTGCTCAGGGTGCTGGGTGCTCAGTGCTCGGGGTGCTGGGTGCTCAGTGCTCAGTACTCATGGTTCTGCGTGCTCAGTGCTCGGTGTGCGGGGTGCTCAGTGCTCAGTACTCAGGGTGCTGGGTGCTCAGTGCTCAGGGTGCTGGGTGCTCAGTGCTCGGGGTGCTGGGTGCTCAGTACTCAGAATGCTGGGTGCTCAGTACTCCGGGTGCTGGGTGCTCAGTTCTCGGGGTGCTCGGTGCTCAGTACTCAGTGATCTGGGTGCTCAGTGCTCAGTGCTCAGGGTGCTGGGTGTTCAGTACTCAGGGTGCTGGGTGCTCAGTACTCAGGGTGCTGGGTGCTCAGTGCTCAGGGTGCTGGGTGCTCAGTGCTCGGGGTGCTGGGTGCTCAGTACTCAGGGTGCTGGGTGCTCAGTACTCCGGGTGCTGGGTGCTCAGTTCTCGGGGTGCTCGGTGCTCAGTACTCAGGGTGCTCAGTGCTCAGGGTGCTGGGTGCTCAGTGCTCAGTGCTCAGGGTGCTGGGTGCTCAGTACTCAGGGTGCTGGGTGCTCAGTTCTCAGGGTGCTGGTTGCTCAGTACTCAGGTTGCTCAGTACTCAGGGTGCTGGGTGCTCAGTGCCCGGGGTGCTGGGTGCTCAGTGCTCAGGGTGATCGGTGCTCAGTACTCAGGGTGCTGGGTGCTCAGTGCTCAGGGTGCTGGGTGCTCAGTCCTCAGGGTGCTCAGTGCTCAGGGTGCTGCGTGCTCAGTGCTCGGGGTGCTCGCTGCTCAGTACTCAGGGTGCTGAGTGCTCAGTACTCAGGGTGCTGGGTGCTCAGTACTCAGGGTGCTGGGTGCTCAGTGCTCAGGGTGCTGGGTGATCAGTGCTCATGGTGCTGGGTGCTCAGTGCTCAGTGTGCTGGGTGCTCAGTGATCGGGGTGCTGGGTGCTCAGTACTCAGGGTGCTGGGTACTCAGTGATCGTGGTGCTCGGTGCTCAGTGTGCTGGGTGCTCACTACTCAGGGTGCTGGGTGCTCAGTGCTCAGGGTGCTGGGTGCTCAGTGCTCAGGGTGCTCGGTGCTCAGTGCTCAGGGTGCTGGGTGCTCAGTACTCAGGGTGCTGGGTGCTCAGTACTCAGGGTGCTGGGTGCTCAGTGCTCGGGGTGTTGGGTGCTCAGTGCTCAGGGTGCTGGGTGCTCAGTACTCAGGGTGCTGGTTGCTCAATACTCAGGGTGCTCAGTGCTCAGTACTCAGGGTGCTCAGTGCTCAGTACTCAGGGTGCTTAGTACTCAGGGTGCTGGGTGCTCAGTACTCCGGGTGCTGGGTGCTCAGTGCTCGGGGTGCTCGGTGCTCAGTGCTCAAGGTGCTGGGTGCTCAGTACTCAAGTTTCTCATTGCTCAGGGTGCTGGGTGCTCAGTAGTCAGGGTGCTGGGTGCTCAGTGCTCAGGGTGCTCGGTGCTCGGGGCGCTGGGTGCTCAGTGCTCGGGGTGCTCGGAGCTCAGTATTCAGGGAGCTGGGTGCTCAGTGCTCGGGGTGCTGGGTGCTCAGTGCTCGGGGTGCTGGGTGCTCAGTGCTCAGGGTGCTGGGTGCTCAGTACTCAGGGTGCTGGGTGCTCAGTACTCGGGGTGCTGGGTTCTCAGTGCTCAGTACTCAGTGTGCTGGGTGCTCAGTGCTCAGGGTGCTGGGTGCTCAGTGCTCAGTACTCAGGGTGCTGGGTGCTCAGTGCTCGGGGTGCTGGGTGCTCAGTGCTCAGTACTCAGGGTGCTGGGTGCTCAGTGCTCGGGGTGCTGGGTGCTCAGTGCTCAGTACTCACGGTGCTGGGTGCTCAGTGCTCAGGGTGCTGGGTGCTCAGTGCTCAGTACTCAGGGTGCTGGGTACTCAGTGCTCAGGGTGCTGGGTGCTCAGTGCTCAGGGTGCTGGGTGCTCAGTGCTCGGGGTGCTAGGTGCTCAGTGCTCAGTACTCAGGGTTCTGCGTGCTCAGTGCTCGGTGTGCTGGGTGCTCAGTGCTCAGTACTCAGGGTGCTGGGTGCTCAGTGCTCAGGGTGCTGGGTGCTCAGTGATCGGGGTGCTGGGTGCTCAGTACTCAGAATGCTGGGTGCTCAGTAATCCGGGTGCTGGGTGCTCAGTTCTCGGGGTGCTCGGTGCTCAGTACTCAGTGATCAGGGTGCTCAGTGCTCAGGGTGCTGGGTGTTCAGTACTCAGGGTGCTGGGTGCTCAGTACTCAGGGTGCTGGGTGCTCAGTGCTCAGGGTGCTGGGTGCTCAGTGCTCGGGGTGCTGGGTGCTCAGTACTCAGGGTGCTGGGTGCTCAGTACTCCGGGTGCTGGGTGCTCAGTTCTCGGGGTGCTCAGTGCTCAGTACTCAGTGATCAGGGTGCTCAGTGCTCAGTGCTCAGGGTGCTGGGTGTTCAGTACTCAGGGTGCTGGGTGCTCAGTACTCAGGGTGCTGGGTACTCAGTGCTCAGGGTGCTCGGTGCTCAGTACTCGGGGTGCTGGGTGCTCATTCTCGGGGTGCTGGGTGCTCAGTGCTCGGGGTGCTGGGTGCTCAGTACTCAGGGTGCTGGGTGCTCAGTGCTCAGGGTGCTGGGTGCTCAGTACTCAGGGTGCTGGGTGCTCAGTTCTCAGGGTGCTGGGTGCTCAGTACTGAAGTTGCTCAGTACTCAGAGTGCTGGGTGCTCAGTGCTCGGGGTGCTGGGTGCTCAGTGCTCAGGGTGATCGGTGCTCAGTACTCAGGGTGCTGGGTGCTCAGTGCTCAGGGTTCTGGGTGCTCAGTCCTCAGGGTGCTCAGTGCTCAGGGTGCTGCGTGCTCAGTGCTCGGGGTGCTCGGTGCTCAGTACTCAGGGTGCTGAGTGCTCAGTACTCAGGGTGCTGGGTGCTCAGTACTCAGGGTGCTGGGTGCTCAGTGCTCAGGGTGCTGGGTGATCAGTGCTCATGGTGCTGGGTGCTCAGTGCTCAGGGTGCTGGGTGCTCAGTGCTCGGGGTGCTGGGTGCTCAGTACTCAGGGAGCTGGGTACTCAGTGATCGGGGTGCTCGGTGCTCAGTACGTTCGGTGCTCACTACTCAGGGTGCTGAGTGCTCAGTGCTCAGGGTGCTGGGTGCTCAGTGCTCAGAGTGCTCGGTGCTCAGTGCTCAGGGTGCTGGGTGCTCAGTACTCAGGGTGCTGGTTGCTCAATACTCAGGGTGCTCAGTGCTCAGTACTCAGGGTGCTCAGTGCTCAGTACTCAGGGTGCTCAGTAATCAGGGTGCTGGGTGCTCAGTCCTCAGGGTGCTGGGTGCTCAGTGCTCAGGGTGCTCGGTGCTCAGTGCTCAGGGTGCTGGGTGCTCAGTACTCAGGGTGCTGGGTGCTCAGTGCTCGGGGTGCTGGGTGCTCAGTACTCAGGGTGCTGGGTGCTCAGTACTCAGGTTGCTGGGTGCTCAATACTCAGGGTGCTCAGTGCTTGGGGTGCTGGGTGCTCAGTACTTAGGGTGCTCAGTGCTTGGGGTGTTGGGTGCTCAGTACTCAGGTTGCTGGGTGCTCAATACTCAGGGTGCTCAGTGCTCGGGGTGATGGGTGCTCAGTACTCAGGGTGCTGGGTGCTCAGTACTCAGGTTGCTGGGTGCTCAATACTCAGGGTGCTCAGTGATCAGGGTGCTGGGTGCTCAGTACTCGTGGTGCTCAGTGCTCAGTACTCAGGGTGCTGGGTGCTCAGTGCTTAGGGTGCTGGGTGCTCAGTGCTCAGGGTGCTGGCTGCTCAGTACTCAGGGTGCTGGGTGCTCAGTACTCAGGGTGCTGGGTGCTCATTGCTTGGGGTGCTGGGTGCTCAGTGCTCGGGGTGCTGGGTGCTCATTGCTCGGGGTGCTTGGTGCTCAGTGCTCGGGGCGCTGGGTGCTCAGTGCTCGGGGCGCTGGGTGCTCAGTGCTCGGGGTGCTCGGAGCTCAGTACTCAGGGTGCTGGGTGCTCAGTGCTCAGGGTGCTGGGTGCTCAGTGCTCAGGGTGCTGGGTGCTCAGTGCTCAGGGTGCTGGGTGCTCAGTACTCAGGGTGCTGGGTGCTCAGTGCTCGGGGTGCTCGGTGCTCAGTACGTTGGGTGCTGGCTGCTCAGTGCTCAGGGTTCTGGGTCCTCAGTACTCAGGGTGCTGGGTGCTCAGTGCTCGGAGCGCTGGGTGCTCAGTGCTCAGGGTGCTGGGTGCTCAGTACTCAGGGTGCTGGGTGCTCAGTTCTCAGGGTGCTGGTTGCTCAGTACTCAGGTTGCTCAGTACTCAGGGTGCTGGGTGCTCAGTGCCCGGGGTGCTGGGTGCTCAGTGCTCAGGGTGATCGGTGCTCAGTACTCAGGGTGCTGGGTGCTCAGTGCTCAGGGTGCTGGGTACTCAGTCCTCAGGGTGCTCAGTGCTCAGGGTGCTGCGTGCTCAGTGCTCGGGGTGCTCGCTGCTCAGTACTCAGGGTGCTGAGTGCTCAGTACTCAGGGTGCTGGGTGCTCAGTACTCAGGGTGCTGGGTGCTCAGTGCTCAGGGTGCTGGGTGATCAGTGCTCATGGTGCTGGGTGCTCAGTGCTCAGTGTGCTGGGTGCTCAGTGCTCGGGGTGCTGGGTGCTCAGTACTCAGGGTGCTGGGTACTCAGTGATCGTGGTGCTCGGTGCTCAGTGTGCTGGGTGCTCACTACTCAGGGTGCTGGGTGCTCAGTGCTCAGGGTGCTGGGTGCTCAGTACTCAGGGTGCTCGGTGCTCAGTGCTCAGGGTGCTGGGTGCTCAGTACTCAGGGTGCTGGTTGCTCAATACTCAGGGTGCTCAGTGCTCAGTACTCAGGGTGCTCAGTGCTCAGTACTCAGGGTGCTCAGTGCTCAGGGTGCTGGGTGCTCAGTCCTCAGGGTGCTGGGTGCTCAGTGCTCAGGGTGCTCGGTGCTCAGTGCTCAGGGTGCTGGGTGCTCAGTACTCAGGGTGCTGGGTGCTCAGTGCTCGGGGTGCTGGGTGCTCAGTGCTCAGGGTGCTGGGTGCTCAGTACTCAGGGTGCTGGGTGCTCAGTGCTCAGGGTGCTTGGTGCTCGGGGCGCTGGGTGCTCAGTGCTCGGGGTGCTCGGAGCTCAGTACTCAGGGAGCTGCGTGCTCAGTGCTCGGGGTGCTGGGTGCTCAGTGCTCGGGGTGCTGGGTGCTCAGTGCTCAGGGTGCTGGGTGCTCAGTACTCAAGGTGCTGGGTGCTCAGTACTCGGGGTGCTGGGTTCTCAGTGCTCAGTACTCAGTGTGCTGGGTGCTCAGTGCTCAGGGTGCTGGGTGCTCAGTGCTCAGTACTCAGGGTGCTGGGTGCTCAGTGCTCGGGGTGCTGGGTGCTCAGTGCTCAGTACTCAGGGTGCTGGGTGCTCAGTGCTCGGGGTGCTGGGTGCTCAGTGCTCAGTACTCACGGTGCTGGGTGCTCAGTGATCGGGGTGCTGGGTGCTCAGTGCTCAGTACTCAGGGTGCTGGGTGCTCAGTGCTCAGGGTGCTGGGTGCTCAGTGCTCAGGGTGCTGGGTGCTCAGTGCTCGGGGTGCTGGGTGCTCAGTGCTCAGTACTCAGGGTTCTGCGTGCTCAGTGCTCGGTGTGCTGGGTGCTCAGTGCTCAGTACTCAGGGTGCTGGGTGCTCAGTACTCTGGGTGCTGGGTGCTCAGTTCTCGGGGTGCTCGGTGCTCAGTACTCAGTGATCAGGGTGCTCAGTGCTCAGTGCTCAGGGTGCTGGGTGTTCAGTACTCAGGGTGCTGGGTGCTCAGTACTCAGGGTGCTGGGTACTCAGTGCTCAGGGTGCTCGGTGCTCAGTACTCGGGGTGCTGGGTGCTCATTCTCGGGGTGCTGGGTGCTCAGTGCTCGGGGTGCTGGGTGCTCAGTACTCAGGGTGCTGGGTGCTCAGTGCTCAGGGTGCTGGGTGCTCAGTACTCAGGGTGCTGGGTGCTCAGTTCTCAGGGTGCTGGGTGCTCAGTACTCAGGTTGCTCAGTACTCAGGGTGCTGGGTGCTCAGTGCTCGGGGTGCTGGGTGCTCAGTGCTCAGGGTTATCGGTGCTCAGTACTCAGGGTGCTGGGTGCTCAGTCCTCAGGGTTCTGGGTGCTCAGTCCTCAGGGTGCTCAGTGCTCAGGGTGCTGCGTGCTCAGTGCTCGGGGTGCTCGGTGCTCAGTACTCAGGGTGCTGAGTGCTCAGTACTCAGGGTGCTGGGTGCTCAGTACTCAGGGTGCTGGGTGCTCAGTGCTCAGGGTGCTGGGTGATCAGTGCTCATGGTGCTGGGTGCTCAGTGCTCAGGGTGCTGGGTGCTCAGTGCTCGGGGTGCTGGGTGCTCAGTACTCAGGGAGCTGGGTACTCAGTGATCGGGGTGCTCGGTGCTCAGTACGTTGGGTGCTCACTACTCAGGGTGCTGGGTGCTCAGTGCTCAGGGTGCTGGGTGCTCAGTGCTCAGGGTGCTCGGTGCTCAGTGCTCAGGGTGCTGGGTGCTCAGTACTCAGGGTGCTGGTTGCTCAATACTCAGGGTGCTCAGTGCTCAGTACTCAGGGTGCTCAGTGCTCAGTACTCAGGGTGCTCAGTAATCAGGGTGCTGGGTGCTCAGTCCTCAGGGTGCTGGGTGCTCAGTGCTCAGGGTGCTCGGTGCTCAGTGCTCAGGGTGCTGGGTGCTCAGTACTCAGGGTGCTGAGTGCTCAGTGCTCGGGGTGCTGGGTGCTCAGTACTCAGGGTGCTGGGTGCTCAGTACTCAGGTTGCTGGGTGCTCAATACTCAGGGTGCTCAGTGCTTGGGGTGCTGGGTGCTCAGTACTTAGGGTGCTCAGTGCTTGGGGTGTTGGGTGCTCAGTACTCAGGGTGTTGGGTGCTCAGTGATCAGGGTGCTGGGTGCTCAGTACTCGTGGTGCTCAGTGCTCAGTACTCAGGGTGCTGGGTGCTCAGTGCTTAGGGTGTTGGGTGCTCAGTGCTCAGGGTGCTGGCTGCTCAGTACTCAGGGTGCTGGGTGCTCAGTACTCAGGGTGCTGGGTGCTCATTGCTTGGGGTGCTGGGTGCTCAGTGCTCGGGGTGCTGGGTGCTCATTGCTCGGGGTGCTTGGTGCTCAGTGCTCGGGGCGCTGGGTTCTCAGTGCTCGGGGCGCTGGGTGCTCAGTGCTCGGGGTGCTCGGAGCTCAGTACTCAGGGTGCTGGGTGCTCAGTGCTCAGGGTGCTGGGTGCTCAGTGCTCAGGGTGCTGGGTGCTCAGTGCTCAGGGAGCTGGGTGCTCAGTACTCAGGGTGCTGGGTGCTCAGTGCTCGGGGTGCTCGGTGCTCAGTACGTTGGGTGCTGGCTGCTCAGTGCTCAGGGTGCTGGGTCCTCAGTACTCAGGGTGCTGGGTGCTCAGTGCTTGGAGCGCTGGGTGCTCAGTGCTCGGGGTGCTCGGAGCTCAGTACTCAGGGTGCTGGGTGCTCAGTGCTCAGGGTGCTGGGTGCTCAGTGCTCAGGGTGCTGGGTGCTCAGTACTCAGGGTGCTGGGTGCTCAGTGCTCAGGGTGCTGGGTGCTCAGTACTCAGGGTGCTGGGTGCTCAGTGCTCAGGGTGCTGGGTGCTCAGTACTCTGGGTGTTGGGTGCTCAGTACTCAGGGTGCATTGTGCTCCGTGCTCAGGGTGCTGGGTGCTCAGTGCTCAGGGTGCTGGGTGCTCAGTGCTCAGGGTGCTGAGTGCTCAGTACTCAGGGTGCTTTGTGCTCCGTGCTCAGGGTGCTGGGTGCTCAGTGCTCAGGGTGCTGGGTGCTCAGTGCTCAGGGTGCTGGGTGCTCAGTGCTCGGGGTGCTGGGTGCTCAGTGCTCAGGGTGATCGGTGCTCAGTACTCAGGGTGCTGGGTGATCAGTACTCAGGGTGCTAGGTGCTCAGTCCTCAGGGTGCTCAGTGCTAAGGGTGCTGGGTGCTCAGTACTCAGGGTGCTCAGTGCTCAGTCCTCGGGGTGCTGGGTGCTCAGTACTCAGGGTGGTCAGTGCTCAGTACTCGGGGTGCTGGGTGCTCAGTGCTCAGTGTGCTCAGTGCTCAGTGCTCGGGGTGCTGGGTGCTCAGTGCTCGGGGCGCTGGGTGCTCAGTGCTCGGGGTGCTGGGTGCTCAGTACTCAGGGTGCTGTGTGCTCAGTGCTCAGTACTCTGCGTGCTGGGTGCTCAGTGCTCGGGGTGATGGGTGCTCAGTACTCAGGGTGCTGTGTGCTCAGTGCTCAGTACTCTGCGTGCTGGGTGCTCAGTGCTCAGAGTGTTGGGTGCTCAGTACTCAGGGTGCTGGGTGCTCAGTGCTCAGTGCTCAGGGTGCTCAGTGCTCAGGGTGCTCAGGGCTCAGGGTGCTGTGTGCTCAGTACTCGGGGTGCTGGGTGCTCAGTGCTCAGTGCTCAGGGTGCTGGGTGCTCAGTGCTCAGTACTCAGCGTGCTGGGTGCTCTTTGCTCAGAGTGTTGGCTGCTCAGTACTCAGGGTGCTGGGTGCTCAGTGCTCAGTGCTCAGGGTGCTCAGTACTCAGGGTGCTGGGGGCTCAGGGTGCTGGGTACTCAGTGCTCAGGGTGCTGGGTACTCAGTGCTCAGGGGGCTGGGTGCTCAGTGCTCAGTGCTCAGGGTGCTGGGTCCTCAGTGCTCAGTGCTAAGGGTGCTGGGTGTTCAGTACTCAGGGTGCTGGGTGCTCAGTACTCAGGGTGCTGGGTGCTCAATGTTCAGGGTGCTGGGTCGTCAGTGCTTAGGGTGCTGGGTACTCAGTACTCAGGGTGCTGGGTGCTCAGTGCTCAGGGTGCTCATTCTCGGGGTGCTGGGTGCTCAGTACTAAGGGTGCTGGGTGCTCAGTACTCAGGGTGCTCAGTGCTCGGGGAGCTCGGTGCTCAGTACTCAGGGTGCTGGGTGCTCAGTGCTCGGGGTGCTCGGTGCTCAGTACTCAGGGTCCTCAGTGCTCAGTGCTCAGGGTGCTGGGTGCTCAGTACTCATGGTGCTCAGTGCTCAGTACTCGGGGTGCTGGGTGCTCAGTACTTAGGGTGGTCAGTGCTCAGTACTCGGGTTGCTGGGTGCTCAGTGCTCAGGGTGCACAGTGCTCAGTGCTCGGGGTGCTGGGTGCTCAGTGCTCAGGGTGCTGGGTGCTCAGTACTCAGGGTGCTCAGTGCTCAAGGTGCTGGGTGCTCAGTGCTCGGGGTGCTCGGTTCTCAGTACTCGGGGTGCTGGGTGCTCAGTTCTTAGGGTGGTCAGTGCTCAGTACTCGGGGTGCTGGGTGCTCAGTGCTCAGGGTGCACAGTGCTCAGTGCTCGGGGTGCTGGGTGCTCAGTTCTCGGGGTGCTCGGTGCTCAGTACTCGGGGTGCTGGGTGCTCAGTGCTCAGGGTGCTGGGTGCTCAGTACTCAGGGTGCTCAGTGCTCAAGGTGCTGGGTGCTCAGTGCTCGGGGTGTTCGGTTCTCAGTACTCAGAGTGCTGGGTGCTCAGTGCTCAGGGTGCTGGATGCTCAGTGCTCAGAGTGCTGGATGCTCAGTACTCAGGGTGCTGGGTGCTAAGTGCTCGGGGTGCTGGGTGCACAGTACTCAGGGTGCTCCGTGCTCAGTACTCAGGGTGCTGGGTGCTCAGTGCTCGGGGTGCTCGGTGCTCAGTACTCAGGGTGCTGGGTGCTCAGTGCTCGGGGTGCTCCGTGCTCAGTACTCAGGGTGCTGGGTTCTCAGTGCTCAGGGTGCTTGGTGCTCAGTGCTCAGGGTGCTCGGTGCTCAGTACTCAGGGTGCTGGGTGCTCAGTGCTCGGGGTGCTGGGTGCTCAGTACTCAGGGTCCTGGGTGCTCAGTGCTCAGGGTGCTGGGTGCTCAGTGCTCGGGGTGCTGGGTGCTCAGTACTCAGGGTGCTGCGTGCTCAGTACTCCGGGTGCTGGGTGCTCAGTGCAAGGGGTGCTGCTTGCTCAGTGCTCAGGGTGCTGGGTGCTCAGTGCTTGGGCTGCTCAGTACTCAGTGCTCAGGATGCTGGGTGCTCAGTACTCAGGGTGCTGGGTGCTCAGTTCTCAGGGTGCTGGGTGCACAGTGCTCGTGGGTTCTCGTTGCTCAGTGCTCAGGGTGCTGGGTGCACAGTGCTCGTGGGTTCTCGTTGCTCAGTGCTCGGGGTGCTGGGTGCTCAGAGCTCGGGGTGCTGGGTGCTCAGTGCTCGGGGTGCTGGGTGCTCAGTACTCAGGGTGCTGGGTGTTCAGTGCTCGGGGTGCTGGGTGCACAGTGCTCGGGCTGCTGGGTGCTCAGTACTCGGGGTGCTGGGTGCTCAGTGCTCAGGGTGCTGGGTCTCAGTGCACGGGGTACTGGGTACTCAGTGCTCAGTACACAGCGTGCTGAGTGCTCAGTGCTCGGGGTGCTGGGTGCTCAGTGCTCAGTACTCAGGGTGCTGGGTGCTCAGTGCTCGGGGTGCTGGGTGCTCAGTGCTCAGGTTGCTGGGTGCTCAGTACTCAGGGTGCTGGGTGCTCAGTACTCAGGGTGCTAAGAGCTCAGGGTGCTCAGTGCTCGGGGTGCTGGGTGCTCAGTTCTCTGGGTGCTCGGTGCTCAGTACTCAGGGTTCTCAGTGCTCAGTGCTCAGGGTGCTGGGTGCTCAGTACTCAGGGTGCTCAGTGCTCAGTACTCGGGGTGCTGGGTGCTCAGTACTCAGGGTGCTCAGTGCTCAGTACTCGGGGTGCTGGGTGCTCAGTGCTCGGGGTGCTGGGTGCTCAGTACTCAGGGTGCTGTGTGCTCAGTGCTCAGTACTCTGCGTGCTGGGTGCTCAGTGCTCAGAGTGTTGGGTGCTCAGTACTCAGGGTGCTGGGTGCTCAGTGCTCAGTGCTCAGGGTGCTCAGTGCTCAGGGTGCTCAGGGCTCAGGGTGCTGGGTGCTCAGTACTCGGGGTGCTGGGTGCTCAGTGCTCAGTGCTCAGGGTGCTGGGTGCTCAGTGCTCAGTACTCAGCGTGCTGGGTGCTCATTGTTCAGAGTGTTGGCTGCTCAGTACTCAGGGTGCTGGGTGCTCAGTGCTCAGTGCTCAGGGTGCTCAGTGCTCAGGGTGCTGGGGGCTCAGGGTGCTGGGTACTCAGTGCTCGGGGTGCTGGGTACTCAGTGCTCAGGGGGCTGGGTGCTCAGTGCTCAGTGCTCAGGGTGCTGGGTCCTCAGTGCTCAGTGCTAAGGGTGCTGGGTGTTCAGTACTCAGGGTGCTGGGTGCTCAGTACTCAGGGTGCTGGGTGCTCAATGTTCAGGGTGCTGGGTCGTCAGTGCTTAGGGTGCTGGGTACTCAGTACTCAGGGTGCTGGGTGCTCAGTGCTCAGGGTGCTCATTCTCGGGGTGCTGGGTGCTCAGTACTAAGGGTGCTGGGTGCTCAGTACTCAGGGTGCTCAGTGCTCGGGGAGCTCGGTGCTCAGTACTCAGGGTGCTGGGTGCTCAGTGCTCGGGGTGCTCGGTGCTCAGTACTCAGGGTCCTCAGTGCTCAGTGCTCAGGGTGCTGGGTGCTCAGTACTCATGGTGCTCAGTGCTCAGTACTCGGGGTGCTGGGTGCTCAGTACTTAGGGTGGTCAGTGCTCAGTACTCGGGTTGCTGGGTGCTCAGTGCTCAGGGTGCACAGTGCTCAGTGCTCGGGGTGCTGGGTGCTCAGTTCTCGGGGTGCTCGGTGCTCAGTACTCGGGGTGCTGGGTGCTCAGTGCTCAGGGTGCTGGGTGCTCAGTACTCAGGGTGCTCAGTGCTCAAGGTGCTGGGTGCTCAGTGCTCGGGGTGCTCGGTTCTCAGTACTCGGGGTGCTGGGTGCTCAGTTCTTAGGGTGGTCAGTGCTCAGTACTCGGGGTGCTGGGTGCTCAGTGCTCAGGGTGCACAGTGCTCAGTGCTCGGGGTGCTGGGTGCTCAGTTCTCGGGGTGCTCGGTGCTCAGTACTCGGGGTGCTGGGTGCTCAGTGCTCAGGGTGCTGGGTGCTCAGTACTCAGGGTGCTCAGTGCTCAAGGTGCTGGGTGCTCAGTGCTCGGGGTGTTCGGTTCTCAGTACTCAGAGTGCTGGGTGCTCAGTGCTCAGGGTGCTGGATGCTCAGTGCTCAGAGTGCTGGATGCTCAGTACTCAGGGTGCTGGGTGCTAAGTGCTCGGGGTGCTGGGTGCACAGTACTCAGGGTGCTCCGTGCTCAGTACTCAGGGTGCTGGGTGCTCAGTGCTCGGGGTGCTCGGTGCTCAGTACTCAGGGTGCTGGGTGCTCAGTGCTCGGGGTGCTCCGTGCTCAGTACTCAGGGTGCTGGGTTCTCAGTGCTCAGGGTGCTTGGTGCTCAGTGCTCAGGGTGCTCGGTGCTCAGTACTCAGGGTGCTGGGTGCTCAGTGCTCGGGGTGCTGGGTGCTCAGTACTCAGGGTCCTGGGTGCTCAGTGCTCAGGGTGCTGGGTGCTCAGTGCTCGGGGTGCTGGGTGCTCAGTACTCAGGGTGCTGCGTGCTCAGTACTCCGGGTGCTGGGTGCTCAGTGCAAGGGGTGCTGCTTGCTCAGTGCTCAGGGTGCTGGGTGCTCAGTGCTTGGGCTGCTCAGTACTCAGTGCTCAGGATGCTGGGTGCTCAGTACTCAGGGTGCTGGGTGCTCAGTTCTCAGGGTGCTGGGTGCACAGTGCTCGTGGGTTCTCGTTGCTCAGTGCTCAGGGTGCTGGGTGCACAGTGCTCGTGGGTTCTCGTTGCTCAGTGCTCGGGGTGCTGGGTGCTCAGAGCTCGGGGTGCTGGGTGCTCAGTGCTCGGGGTGCTGGGTGCTCAGTACTCAGGGTGCTGGGTGTTCAGTGCTCGGGGTGCTGGGTGCACAGTGCTCGGGCTGCTGGGTGCTCAGTACTCGGGGTGCTGGGTGCTCAGTGCTCAGGGTGCTGGGTCTCAGTGCACGGGGTACTGGGTACTCAGTGCTCAGTACACAGCGTGCTGAGTGCTCAGTGCTCGGGGTGCTGGGTGCTCAGTGCTCAGTACTCAGGGTGCTGGGTGCTCAGTGCTCGGGGTGCTGGGTGCTCAGTGCTCAGGTTGCTGGGTGCTCAGTACTCAGGGTGCTGGGTGCTCAGTACTCAGGGTGCTAAGAGCTCAGGGTGCTCAGTGCTCGGGGTGCTGGGTGCTCAGTTCTCTGGGTGCTCGGTGCTCAGTACTCAGGGTTCTCAGTGCTCAGTGCTCAGGGTGCTGGGTGCTCAGTACTCAGGGTGCTCAGTGCTCAGTACTCGGGGTGCTGGGTGCTCAGTACTCAGGGTGCTCAGTGCTCAGTACTCGGGGTGCTGGGTGCTCAGTGCTCGGGGTGCTGGGTGCTCAGTACTCAGGGTGCTGTGTGCTCAGTGCTCAGTACTCTGCGTGCTGGGTGCTCAGTGCTCAGAGTGTTGGGTGCTCAGTACTCAGGGTGCTGGGTGCTCAGTGCTCAGTGCTCAGGGTGCTCAGTGCTCAGGGTGCTCAGGGCTCAGGGTGCTGGGTGCTCAGTACTCGGGGTGCTGGGTGCTCAGTGCTCAGTGCTCAGGGTGCTGGGTGCTCAGTGCTCAGTACTCAGCGTGCTGGGTGCTCATTGTTCAGAGTGTTGGCTGCTCAGTACTCAGGGTGCTGGGTGCTCAGTGCTCAGTGCTCAGGGTGCTCAGTGCTCAGGGTGCTGGGGGCTCAGGGTGCTGGGTACTCAGTGCTCGGGGTGCTGGGTACTCAGTGCTCAGGGGGCTGGGTGCTCAGTGCTCAGTGCTCAGGGTGCTCAGTGCTCAGTACTCAGGGTGCTTAGTACTCAGGGTGCTGGGTGCTCAGTACTCCGGGTGCTGGGTGCTCAGTGCTCGGGGTGCTAGGTGCTCAGTGCTCAAGGTGCTGGGTGCTCAGTACTCAAGTTTCTCATTGCTCAGGGTGCTGGGTGCTCAGTAGTCAGGGTGCTGGGTGCTCAGTGCTCAGGGTGCTCGGTGCTCGGGGCGCTGGGTGCTCAGTGCTCGGGGTGCTCGGAGCTCAGTATTCAGGGAGCTGGGTGCTCAGTGCTCGGGGTGCTGGGTGCTCAGTGCTCAGGGTGCTGGGTGCTCAGTACTCAGGGTGCTGGGTGCTCAGTACTCGGGGTGCTGGGTTCTCAGTGCTCAGTACTCAGTGTGCTGGGTGCTCAGTGCTCAGGGTGCTGGGTGCTCAGTGCTCAGTACTCAGGGTGCTGGGTGCTCAGTGCTCGGGGTGCTGGGTGCTCAGTGCTCAGTACTCAGGGTGCTGGGTGCTCAGTGCTCGGGGTGCTGGGTGCTCAGTGCTCAGTACTCACAGTGCTGGGTGCTCAGTGCTCAGGGTGCTGGGTGCTCAGTGCTCAGTACTCAGGGTGCTGGGTGCTCAGTGCTCAGGGTGCTGGGTGCTCAGTGCTCAGGGTGCTGGGTGCTCAGTGCTCGGGGTGCTAGGTGCTCAGTGCTCAGTACTCAGGGTTCTGCGTGCTCAGTGCTCGGTGTGCTGGGTGCTCAGTGCTCAGTACTCAGGGTGCTGGGTGCTCAGTGCTCAGGGTGCTGGGTGCTCAGTGATCGGGGTGCTGGGTGCTCAGTACTCAGAATGCTGGGTGCTCAGTAATCCGGGTGCTGGGTGCTCAGTTCTCGGGGTGCTCGGTGCTCAGTACTCAGTGATCAGGGTGCTCAGTGCTCAGGGTGCTGGGTGTTCAGTACTCAGGGTGCTGGGTGCTCAGTACTCAGGGTGCTGGGTGCTCAGTGCTCAGGGTGCTGGGTGCTCAGTGCTCGGGGTGCTGGGTGCTCAGTACTCAGGGTGCTGGGTGCTCAGTACTCCGGGTGCTGGGTGCTCAGTTCTCGGGGTGCTCAGTGCTCAGTACTCAGTGATCAGGGTGCTCAGTGCTCAGTGCTCAGGGTGCTGGGTGTTCAGTACTCAGGGTGCTGGGTGCTCAGTACTCAGGGTGCTGGGTACTCAGTGCTCAGGGTGCTCGGTGCTCAGTACTCGGGGTGCTGGGTGCTCATTCTCGGGGTGCTGGGTGCTCAGTGCTCGGGGTGCTGGGTGCTCAGTACTCAGGGTGCTGGGTGCTCAGTGCTCAGGGTGCTGGGTGCTCAGTACTCAGGGTGCTGGGTGCTCAGTTCTCAGGGTGCTGGGTGCTCAGTACTGAAGTTGCTCAGTACTCAGAGTGCTGGGTGCTCAGTGCTCGGGGTGCTGGGTGCTCAGTGCTCAGGGTGATCGGTGCTCAGTACTCAGGGTGCTGGGTGCTCAGTGCTCAGGGTTCTGGGTGCTCAGTCCTCAGGGTGCTCAGTGCTCAGGGTGCTGCGTGCTCAGTGCTCGGGGTGCTCGGTGCTCAGTACTCAGGGTGCTGAGTGCTCAGTACTCAGGGTGCTGGGTGCTCAGTACTCAGGGTGCTGGGTGCTCAGTGCTCAGGGTGCTGGGTGATCAGTGCTCATGGTGATGGGTGCTCAGTGCTCAGGGTGCTGGGTGCTCAGTGCTCGGGGTGCTGGGTGCTCAGTACTCAGGGAGCTGGGTACTCAGTGATCGGGGTGCTCGGTGCTCAGTACGTTCGGTGCTCACTACTCAGGGTGCTGGGTGCTCAGTGCTCAGGGTGCTGGGTGCTCAGTGCTCAGAGTGCTCGGTGCTCAGTGCTCAGGGTGCTGGGTGCTCAGTACTCAGGGTGCTGGTTGCTCAATACTCAGGGTGCTCAGTGCTCAGTACTCAGGGTGCTCAGTGCTCAGTACTCAGGGTGCTCAGTAATCAGGGTGCTGGGTGCTCAGTCCTCAGGGTGCTGGGTGCTCAGTGCTCAGGGTGCTGGGTGCTCAGTACTCAGGGTGCTGGGTGCTCAGTACTCTGGTTGCTGCGTTCTCAGTGCTCAGTACTCAGGGTGCTGGCTGCTCAGTGCTCAGGGTGCTGGGTGCTCAGTGCTCAGTACTCAGGGTGCTGGGTGATCAGTGCTCGGGGTGCTGGGTGCTCAGTGCTCGGAATGCTGGGTGCTCAGTGCTCAGTACTCAGGGTGCTGGGTGCTCAGTGCTCGTGGTGTTGGGTGCTCAGTGCTCAGTACTCAGGGTGCTGGGTGCTCAGTGCTCAGGGTGCTGGGTGCTCAGTGCTCAGTACTCAGGGTGCTGGGTGCTCAGTGCTCAGGGTGCTGGGTGCTCAGTGCTCAGGGTGCTGGGTGCTCAGTGCTCGGGGTGCTGGGTGCTCAGTGCTCAGTACTCATGGTTCTGCGTGCTCAGTGCTCGGTGTGCGGGGTGCTCAGTGCTCAGTACTCAGGGTGCTGGGTGCTCAGTGCTCAGGGTGCTGGGTGCTCAGTGCTCGGGGTGCTGGGTGCTCAGTACTCAGAATGCTGGGTGCTCAGTACTCCGGGTGCTGGGTGCTCAGTTCTCGGGGTGCTCGGTGCTCAGTACTCAGTGATCTGGGTGCTCAGTGCTCAGTGCTCAGGGTGCTGGGTGTTCAGTACTCAGGGTGCTGGGTGCTCAGTACTCAGGGTGCTGGGTGCTCAGTGCTCAGGGTGCTGGGTGCTCAGTGCTCGGGGTGCTGGGTGCTCAGTACTCAGGGTGCTGGGTGCTCAGTACTCCGGGTGCTGGGTGCTCAGTTCTCGGGGTGCTCGGTGCTCAGTACTCAGGGTGCTCAGTGCTCAGGGTGCTGGGTGCTCAGTGCTCAGTGCTCAGGGTGCTGGGTGCTCAGTACTCAGGGTGCTGGGTGCTCAGTTCTCAGGGTGCTGGTTGCTCAGTACTCAGGTTGCTCAGTACTCAGGGTGCTGGGTGCTCAGTGCCCGGGGTGCTGGGTGCTCAGTGCTCAGGGTGATCGGTGCTCAGTACTCAGGGTGCTGGGTGCTCAGTGCTCAGGGTGCTGGGTGCTCAGTCCTCAGGGTGCTCAGTGCTCAGGGTGCTGCGTGCTCAGTGCTCGGGGTGCTCGCTGCTCAGTACTCAGGGTGCTGAGTGCTCAGTACTCAGGGTGCTGGGTGCTCAGTACTCAGGGTGCTGGGTGCTCAGTGCTCAGGGTGCTGGGTGATCAGTGCTCATGGTGCTGGGTGCTCAGTGCTCAGTGTGCTGGGTGCTCAGTGATCGGGGTGCTGGGTGCTCAGTACTCAGGGTGCTGGGTACTCAGTGATCGTGGTGCTCGGTGCTCAGTGTGCTGGGTGCTCACTACTCAGGGTGCTGGGTGCTCAGTGCTCAGGGTGCTGGGTGCTCAGTGCTCAGGGTGCTCGGTGCTCAGTGCTCAGGGTGCTGGGTGCTCAGTACTCAGGGTGCTGGGTGCTCAGTACTCAGGGTGCTGGGTGCTCAGTGCTCGGGGTGTTGGGTGCTCAGTGCTCAGGGTGCTGGGTGCTCAGTACTCAGGGTGCTGGTTGCTCAATACTCAGGGTGCTCAGTGCTCAGTACTCAGGGTGCTCAGTGCTCAGTACTCAGGGTGCTTAGTACTCAGGGTGCTGGGTGCTCAGTACTCCGGGTGCTGGGTGCTCAGTGCTCGGGGTGCTCGGTGCTCAGTGCTCAAGGTGCTGGGTGCTCAGTACTCAAGTTTCTCATTGCTCAGGGTGCTGGGTGCTCAGTAGTCAGGGTGCTGGGTGCTCAGTGCTCAGGGTGCTCGGTGCTCGGGGCGCTGGGTGCTCAGTGCTCGGGGTGCTCGGAGCTCAGTATTCAGGGAGCTGGGTGCTCAGTGCTCGGGGTGCTGGGTGCTCAGTGCTCGGGGTGCTGGGTGCTCAGTGCTCAGGGTGCTGGGTGCTCAGTACTCAGGGTGCTGGGTGCTCAGTACTCGGGGTGCTGGGTTCTCAGTGCTCAGTACTCAGTGTGCTGGGTGCTCAGTGCTCAGGGTGCTGGGTGCTCAGTGCTCAGTACTCAGGGTGCTGGGTGCTCAGTGCTCGGGGTGCTGGGTGCTCAGTGCTCAGTACTCAGGGTGCTGGGTGCTCAGTGCTCGGGGTGCTGGGTGCTCAGTGCTCAGTACTCACGGTGCTGGGTGCTCAGTGCTCAGGGTGCTGGGTGCTCAGTGCTCAGTACTCAGGGTGCTGGGTACTCAGTGCTCAGGGTGCTGGGTGCTCAGTGCTCAGGGTGCTGGGTGCTCAGTGCTCGGGGTGCTAGGTGCTCAGTGCTCAGTACTCAGGGTTCTGCGTGCTCAGTGCTCGGTGTGCTGGGTGCTCAGTGCTCAGTACTCAGGGTGCTGGGTGCTCAGTGCTCAGGGTGCTGGGTGCTCAGTGATCGGGGTGCTGGGTGCTCAGTACTCAGAATGCTGGGTGCTCAGTAATCCGGGTGCTGGGTGCTCAGTTCTCGGGGTGCTCGGTGCTCAGTACTCAGTGATCAGGGTGCTCAGTGCTCAGGGTGCTGGGTGTTCAGTACTCAGGGTGCTGGGTGCTCAGTACTCAGGGTGCTGGGTGCTCAGTGCTCAGGGTGCTGGGTGCTCAGTGCTCGGGGTGCTGGGTGCTCAGTACTCAGGGTGCTGGGTGCTCAGTACTCCGGGTGCTGGGTGCTCAGTTCTCGGGGTGCTCAGTGCTCAGTACTCAGTGATCAGGGTGCTCAGTGCTCAGTGCTCAGGGTGCTGGGTGTTCAGTACTCAGGGTGCTGGGTGCTCAGTACTCAGGGTGCTGGGTACTCAGTGCTCAGGGTGCTCGGTGCTCAGTACTCGGGGTGCTGGGTGCTCATTCTCGGGGTGCTGGGTGCTCAGTGCTCGGGGTGCTGGGTGCTCAGTACTCAGGGTGCTGGGTGCTCAGTGCTCAGGGTGCTGGGTGCTCAGTACTCAGGGTGCTGGGTGCTCAGTTCTCAGGGTGCTGGGTGCTCAGTACTGAAGTTGCTCAGTACTCAGAGTGCTGGGTGCTCAGTGCTCGGGGTGCTGGGTGCTCAGTGCTCAGGGTGATCGGTGCTCAGTACTCAGGGTGCTGGGTGCTCAGTGCTCAGGGTTCTGGGTGCTCAGTCCTCAGGGTGCTCAGTGCTCAGGGTGCTGCGTGCTCAGTGCTCGGGGTGCTCGGTGCTCAGTACTCAGGGTGCTGAGTGCTCAGTACTCAGGGTGCTGGGTGCTCAGTACTCAGGGTGCTGGGTGCTCAGTGCTCAGGGTGCTGGGTGATCAGTGCTCATGGTGCTGGGTGCTCAGTGCTCAGGGTGCTGGGTGCTCAGTGCTCGGGGTGCTGGGTGCTCAGTACTCAGGGAGCTGGGTACTCAGTGATCGGGGTGCTCGGTGCTCAGTACGTTCGGTGCTCACTACTCAGGGTGCTGAGTGCTCAGTGCTCAGGGTGCTGGGTGCTCAGTGCTCAGAGTGCTCGGTGCTCAGTGCTCAGGGTGCTGGGTGCTCAGTACTCAGGGTGCTGGTTGCTCAATACTCAGGGTGCTCAGTGCTCAGTACTCAGGGTGCTCAGTGCTCAGTACTCAGGGTGCTCAGTAATCAGGGTGCTGGGTGCTCAGTCCTCAGGGTGCTGGGTGCTCAGTGCTCAGGGTGCTCGGTGCTCAGTGCTCAGGGTGCTGGGTGCTCAGTACTCAGGGTGCTGGGTGCTCAGTGCTCGGGGTGCTGGGTGCTCAGTACTCAGGGTGCTGGGTGCTCAGTACTCAGGTTGCTGGGTGCTCAATACTCAGGGTGCTCAGTGCTTGGGGTGCTGGGTGCTCAGTACTTAGGGTGCTCAGTGCTTGGGGTGTTGGGTGCTCAGTACTCAGGTTGCTGGGTGCTCAATACTCAGGGTGCTCAGTGCTCGGGGTGATGGGTGCTCAGTACTCAGGGTGCTGGGTGCTCAGTACTCAGGTTGCTGGGTGCTCAATACTCAGGGTGCTCAGTGATCAGGGTGCTGGGTGCTCAGTACTCGTGGTGCTCAGTGCTCAGTACTCAGGGTGCTGGGTGCTCAGTGCTTAGGGTGCTGGGTGCTCAGTGCTCAGGGTGCTGGCTGCTCAGTACTCAGGGTGCTGGGTGCTCAGTACTCAGGGTGCTGGGTGCTCATTGCTTGGGGTGCTGGGTGCTCAGTGCTCGGGGTGCTGGGTGCTCATTGCTCGGGGTGCTTGGTGCTCAGTGCTCGGGGCGCTGGGTGCTCAGTGCTCGGGGCGCTGGGTGCTCAGTGCTCGGGGTGCTCGGAGCTCAGTACTCAGGGTGCTGGGTGCTCAGTGCTCAGGGTGCTGGGTGCTCAGTGCTCAGGGTGCTGGGTGCTCAGTGCTCAGGGTGCTGGGTGCTCAGTACTCAGGGTGCTGGGTGCTCAGTGCTCGGGGTGCTCGGTGCTCAGTACGTTGGGTGCTGGCTGCTCAGTGCTCAGGGTTCTGGGTCCTCAGTACTCAGGGTGCTGGGTGCTCAGTGCTCGGAGCGCTGGGTGCTCAGTGCTCAGGGTGCTGGGTGCTCAGTACTCAGGGTGCTGGGTGCTCAGTTCTCAGGGTGCTGGTTGCTCAGTACTCAGGTTGCTCAGTACTCAGGGTGCTGGGTGCTCAGTGCCCGGGGTGCTGGGTGCTCAGTGCTCAGGGTGATCGGTGCTCAGTACTCAGGGTGCTGGGTGCTCAGTGCTCAGGGTGCTGGGTACTCAGTCCTCAGGGTGCTCAGTGCTCAGGGTGCTGCGTGCTCAGTGCTCGGGGTGCTCGCTGCTCAGTACTCAGGGTGCTGAGTGCTCAGTACTCAGGGTGCTGGGTGCTCAGTACTCAGGGTGCTGGGTGCTCAGTGCTCAGGGTGCTGGGTGATCAGTGCTCATGGTGCTGGGTGCTCAGTGCTCAGTGTGCTGGGTGCTCAGTGCTCGGGGTGCTGGGTGCTCAGTACTCAGGGTGCTGGGTACTCAGTGATCGTGGTGCTCGGTGCTCAGTGTGCTGGGTGCTCACTACTCAGGGTGCTGGGTGCTCAGTGCTCAGGGTGCTGGGTGCTCAGTACTCAGGGTGCTCGGTGCTCAGTGCTCAGGGTGCTGGGTGCTCAGTACTCAGGGTGCTGGTTGCTCAATACTCAGGGTGCTCAGTGCTCAGTACTCAGGGTGCTCAGTGCTCAGTACTCAGGGTGCTCAGTGCTCAGGGTGCTGGGTGCTCAGTCCTCAGGGTGCTGGGTGCTCAGTGCTCAGGGTGCTCGGTGCTCAGTGCTCAGGGTGCTGGGTGCTCAGTACTCAGGGTGCTGGGTGCTCAGTGCTCGGGGTGCTGGGTGCTCAGTGCTCAGGGTGCTGGGTGCTCAGTACTCAGGGTGCTGGGTGCTCAGTGCTCAGGGTGCTTGGTGCTCGGGGCGCTGGGTGCTCAGTGCTCGGGGTGCTCGGAGCTCAGTACTCAGGGAGCTGCGTGCTCAGTGCTCGGGGTGCTGGGTGCTCAGTGCTCGGGGTGCTGGGTGCTCAGTGCTCAGGGTGCTGGGTGCTCAGTACTCAAGGTGCTGGGTGCTCAGTACTCGGGGTGCTGGGTTCTCAGTGCTCAGTACTCAGTGTGCTGGGTGCTCAGTGCTCAGGGTGCTGGGTGCTCAGTGCTCAGTACTCAGGGTGCTGGGTGCTCAGTGCTCGGGGTGCTGGGTGCTCAGTGCTCAGTACTCAGGGTGCTGGGTGCTCAGTGCTCGGGGTGCTGGGTGCTCAGTGCTCAGTACTCACGGTGCTGGGTGCTCAGTGATCGGGGTGCTGGGTGCTCAGTGCTCAGTACTCAGGGTGCTGGGTGCTCAGTGCTCAGGGTGCTGGGTGCTCAGTGCTCAGGGTGCTGGGTGCTCAGTGCTCGGGGTGCTGGGTGCTCAGTGCTCAGTACTCAGGGTTCTGCGTGCTCAGTGCTCGGTGTGCTGGGTGCTCAGTGCTCAGTACTCAGGGTGCTGGGTGCTCAGTACTCTGGGTGCTGGGTGCTCAGTTCTCGGGGTGCTCGGTGCTCAGTACTCAGTGATCAGGGTGCTCAGTGCTCAGTGCTCAGGGTGCTGGGTGTTCAGTACTCAGGGTGCTGGGTGCTCAGTACTCAGGGTGCTGGGTACTCAGTGCTCAGGGTGCTCGGTGCTCAGTACTCGGGGTGCTGGGTGCTCATTCTCGGGGTGCTGGGTGCTCAGTGCTCGGGGTGCTGGGTGCTCAGTACTCAGGGTGCTGGGTGCTCAGTGCTCAGGGTGCTGGGTGCTCAGTACTCAGGGTGCTGGGTGCTCAGTTCTCAGGGTGCTGGGTGCTCAGTACTCAGGTTGCTCAGTACTCAGGGTGCTGGGTGCTCAGTGCTCGGGGTGCTGGGTGCTCAGTGCTCAGGGTTATCGGTGCTCAGTACTCAGGGTGCTGGGTGCTCAGTCCTCAGGGTTCTGGGTGCTCAGTCCTCAGGGTGCTCAGTGCTCAGGGTGCTGCGTGCTCAGTGCTCGGGGTGCTCGGTGCTCAGTACTCAGGGTGCTGAGTGCTCAGTACTCAGGGTGCTGGGTGCTCAGTACTCAGGGTGCTGGGTGCTCAGTGCTCAGGGTGCTGGGTGATCAGTGCTCATGGTGCTGGGTGCTCAGTGCTCAGGGTGCTGGGTGCTCAGTGCTCGGGGTGCTGGGTGCTCAGTACTCAGGGAGCTGGGTACTCAGTGATCGGGGTGCTCGGTGCTCAGTACGTTGGGTGCTCACTACTCAGGGTGCTGGGTGCTCAGTGCTCAGGGTGCTGGGTGCTCAGTGCTCAGGGTGCTCGGTGCTCAGTGCTCAGGGTGCTGGGTGCTCAGTACTCAGGGTGCTGGTTGCTCAATACTCAGGGTGCTCAGTGCTCAGTACTCAGGGTGCTCAGTGCTCAGTACTCAGGGTGCTCAGTAATCAGGGTGCTGGGTGCTCAGTCCTCAGGGTGCTGGGTGCTCAGTGCTCAGGGTGCTCGGTGCTCAGTGCTCAGGGTGCTGGGTGCTCAGTACTCAGGGTGCTGAGTGCTCAGTGCTCGGGGTGCTGGGTGCTCAGTACTCAGGGTGCTGGGTGCTCAGTACTCAGGTTGCTGGGTGCTCAATACTCAGGGTGCTCAGTGCTTGGGGTGCTGGGTGCTCAGTACTTAGGGTGCTCAGTGCTTGGGGTGTTGGGTGCTCAGTACTCAGGGTGTTGGGTGCTCAGTGATCAGGGTGCTGGGTGCTCAGTACTCGTGGTGCTCAGTGCTCAGTACTCAGGGTGCTGGGTGCTCAGTGCTTAGGGTGTTGGGTGCTCAGTGCTCAGGGTGCTGGCTGCTCAGTACTCAGGGTGCTGGGTGCTCAGTACTCAGGGTGCTGGGTGCTCATTGCTTGGGGTGCTGGGTGCTCAGTGCTCGGGGTGCTGGGTGCTCATTGCTCGGGGTGCTTGGTGCTCAGTGCTCGGGGCGCTGGGTTCTCAGTGCTCGGGGCGCTGGGTGCTCAGTGCTCGGGGTGCTCGGAGCTCAGTACTCAGGGTGCTGGGTGCTCAGTGCTCAGGGTGCTGGGTGCTCAGTGCTCAGGGTGCTGGGTGCTCAGTGCTCAGGGAGCTGGGTGCTCAGTACTCAGGGTGCTGGGTGCTCAGTGCTCGGGGTGCTCGGTGCTCAGTACGTTGGGTGCTGGCTGCTCAGTGCTCAGGGTGCTGGGTCCTCAGTACTCAGGGTGCTGGGTGCTCAGTGCTTGGAGCGCTGGGTGCTCAGTGCTCGGGGTGCTCGGAGCTCAGTACTCAGGGTGCTGGGTGCTCAGTGCTCAGGGTGCTGGGTGCTCAGTGCTCAGGGTGCTGGGTGCTCAGTACTCAGGGTGCTGGGTGCTCAGTGCTCGGGGTGCTGGGTGCTCAGTACTCAGGGTGCTGGGTTCTCAGTCCTCGGGGTGCTGGGTGCTCAGTGTTCAGGGTGCTGGGTGCTCAGTACTCAGGGTGCTGGGTGCTCAGTACTCTGGGTGCTGGGTGCTCAGTACTCGGGTGCTGGGTGCTCAGTGCTCACGGTGCTGGGTGCTCAGGGCTCGGGGTGCGGGGTGCTCAGTGCTCAGTACTCAGGGTGCTGGGTGCTCAGTGCTCGGGGTGCTCGGTGCTCAGTACGTTGGGTGCTCACTACTCAGGGTGCTGGGTGCTCAGTGCTCAGGGTGCTGTGTGCTCAGTGCTCAGGGTGCTGGGTGCTCAGTGCTCAGGGTGCTGGGTGCTCAGTACTCAGGGTGCTGGGTGCTCAGTCTCGGGGTGCTGGGTCCTAGGTGCTCGCGGTGCTGGGTGCTCAGTGCTCGGGGTGCTCGGTGCTCAGTACTCAGGGTGCTGGATGCTCAGTGCTCGAGGTGCTCAGTACTCAGGGTGCTGTGTGTTCAGTGCTCAGGGTGCTGGGTGCTCAGTATTCAGGGTGCTCGGTGCTTAGTACTCAGGGTGCTGGGTGCTCAGTACTCCAGGTGCTGGGTGCTCAGTGCTCGGGGTGCTCGGTGCTCAGTGCTCAAGGTGCTGGGTGCTCAGTACTCAGGGTGCTCATTGCTCAGGGTGCTGGGTGCTCAGTACTCAGGGTGCTGGGTGCACATTGCTCAGGGTGCTCGGTGCTCGGGGCGCTGGGTGCTCAGTGCTTGGGGTACTCGCAGCTCAGTACTCAGGGTGCTGGGTGCTCAGTACTCCGGGTGCTGGGTGCTCAGTTCTCGGGGTGCTCGGTGCTCAGTACTCAGGGATCAGGGTGCTCAGTGCTCAGTGCTCGGGGTGCTGGGTGTTCAGTACTCAGGGTGCTGGGTGCTCAGTACTCAGGGTGCTTTGTGCTCAGTACTCGGGGTGCTCGGTGCTCAGTGCTCAGGGTGCTGGGTGCTCAGTACTCAGGGTGCTGGGTACTCAGTGCTCAGGGTGCTCGGTGCTCAGTACTCGGGGTGCTGGGTGCTCATTCTCGGGGTGCTGGGTGCTCAGTGCTCAGGGTGCTGGGTGCTCAGTACTCAGGGTGCTGGGTGCTCAGTGCTCAGGGTGCTGGGTGCTCAGTACTCAGGGTACTGGGTGCTCAGTGCTCAGGGTGCTGGGTGCTCAGTACTCAGGTTGCTCAGTACTCAGGGTGCTGGGTGCTCAGTGCTCGGAGTGCTGGGTGCTCAGTGCTCAGGGTGATCGGTGCTCAGTACTCACGGTGCTGGGTGCTCAGTGCTCAGGGTGCTGGGTGCTCAGTCCACAGGGTGCTCAGTGCTCAGGGTGCTGGGTGCTCAGGGCTCGGGGTGCTCGGTGCTCAGTACTCAGGGTGCTGAGTGCTCAGTACTCAGGGTGCTGGGTGCTCAGTACTCACGGTGCTGGGTGCTCAGTTCTCAGGTTTCTGGGTGCTCAGTACTCAGGGAGCTGGGTGCTCAGTGATCGGGGTGCTCAGTGCTCAGTACGTTGGGTGCTCACTACTCAGGGTGCTGGGTGCTCAGTGCTCAGGGTGCTGGGTGCTCAGTGCTCAGGGTGCTCGGTGCTCAGTGCTCAGGGTGCTGGGTGCTCAGTACTCAGTGTGCTGGTTGCTCAGTACTCAGGGTGCTCAGTGCTCAGTACTCAGGGTGCTCAGTGCTCAGTACTCAGGGTGCTCAGTGCTCAGTACTCAGTGTGCTCAGTGCTCAGGGTGCTGGGTGCTCAGTCCTCAGGGTGCTGGGTGCAAAGTACTCAGGGTGCTGGGTGCTCAGTGCTCGGGCTGCTCGGTGCTCAGTGCTCAAGGTGCTGGGTGCTCAGTACTCAGGGTGCTCATTGCTCAGGGTGCTGGGTGCTCAGTACACAGGGTGCTGGGTGCACAGTGCTCAGGGTGCTCGGTGCTCGGGGTGCTGGGTGCTCAGTACTCAGGGTGCTGGGTGCTCAGTGCTCAGGGTGCTCGGTGCTCAGTACTCAGGGTGCTGGGTGCTCAGTGTTCTGGGTGCTGGGTGCTCAGTACTGACGGTGCTGGGTGCTCAGTACTCGAGGTGCTGAGTGCTCAGTACTCAGGGTGCTGGGTGCTCAGTACTCAGGGTGCTGGGTGCTCAGTGCTCAGGGTGCTGGGTGCTCAGTGCTCAGGGTGCTTGGTACTCAGTGCTCAGGGTGCTGGGTGCTCAGTACTCAGGGTGCTCAGTGCTCAGTACTCGGGGTGCTGGGTGCTCAGTGCTCGGGGTGCTGGGTGCTCAGTGCTCAGTACTCAGGGTGCTGGGTGCTCAGTGCTCAGGGTGCTGGGTGCTCAGTGCTCAGGGTGCTGGGTACTCAGTGCTCAGGGTGCTCGGTGCTCAGTGCTCAGGGTGCTCAGTGCTCGGAGTGCTCGGAGCTCAGTACTCAGGGTGCTGGGTACTCAGTGCTCAGGGTGCTCGGTGCTCAGTACTCAGGGTGCTGGGTGCTCAGTGCTCGGGGTGCTGGGTGCTCAGTGCTCAGTGCTCGGGGTGCTGGGTGCTCAGTGCTCGGGGTGCTCGGTGCTCAGTGCTCAAGGTGCTGGGTGCTCAGTGCTCAGGGTGCTCGGTGCTCGGGGCGCTGGGTACTCAGTGCTCGGGGTGCTCGGAGCTCAGTACTCAGGGTGCTGGGTGCTCAGTGCTCGGGGTGCTGGGTGCTCAGTGCTCGGGGTGCTGGGGGCTCAGTGCTCAGTACTCAGGGTGCTGGGTGCTCAGTACTCAGGGTGCTGGGTGCTCAGTGCTCGGGGTGCTGGGAGCTCAGTGCTCAGTACTCAGGGTGCTGGGTGCTCAGTGCTCAGGGTGCTGGGTGCTCAGTGCTCAGTACTCAGGGTGCTGGGTGCTCAGTGCTCAGGGTGCTGGATGCTCAGTGCTCAGGGTGCTGGGTGCTCAGTGCTCGGGGTGCTGGGTGCTCAGTGCTCAGTACTCAGGGTTCTGGGTGCTCAGTGTTCGGTGTGCTGGGTGCTCAGTGCTCAGTACTCGGGGTGCTGGGTGCTCATTCTCGGGGTGCTGGGTGCTCAGTGCTCGGGGTGCTGGGTGCTCAGTACTCAGGGTGCTGGGTGCTCAGTGCTCAGGGTGCTGGGTGCTCAGTACTCAGGGTGCTGGGTGCTCAGTGCTCAGGTTGCTGGGTGCTCAGTACTGAGGTTGCTCAGTACTCAGGGTGCTGGGTGCTCAGTGCTCGGGGTGCTCAGTGCTCAGTCCTCAGGGTGCTGGGTGCTCAGTGCTCGGGGTGCTGGGTGCTCAGTGCTCAGTACTCAGGGTGCTGGGTGCTCAGTGCTCAGGGTGCTGTGTGCTCAGTGCTCAGGGTGCTGGGTGCTCAGTGCTCAGGGTGCTGGGTACTCAGTGCTCAGGTTGCTGGGTGCTCAGTACTCAGGGTGATGGGTGCTCAGTACTCAGGGTGCTGGGTGCTCAGTGCTCGGGGTGCTGGGTGCTCAGTGCTCAAGGTGCTGGGTGCTCAGTGCTCGGGGTACTCGGTGCTCAGTCCTCAGGGTGCTGGGTGCTCAGTGCTCGAGGTGCTCAGTACTCAGGGTGCTGTGTGTTCAGTGCTCAGGGTGCTGGGTGCTCAGTACTCAGGGTGCTCGGTGCTTAGTACTCAGGGTGCTGGGTGCTCAGTACTCTGGGTGCTGGGTGCTCAGTGCTCGGGGTGCTCGGTGCTCAGTGCTCAAGGTGCTGGGTGCTCAGTACTCAGGTTGCTCATTGCTCAGTGTGCTGGGTGCTCAGTAGTCAGGTTGCTGGGTGCTCAGTGCTCAGGGTGCTCGGTGCTCGGGGCGCTGGGTGCTCAGTGCTCAGGGTGCTCATAGCTCAGTACTCAGGGTGCTGGGTGCTCAGTGCTCGGGGTGCTGGGTGCTCAGTGCTCGGGGAGCTGGGGGCTCAGTGCTCAGTACTCAGGGTGCTGGGTGCTCAGTACTCAGGGTGCTGGGTGCTCAGTGCTCGGGGTGCTGGGAGCTCAGTGCTCAGTACTCAGGGTGCTGGGTGCTCAGTGCTCAGGGTGCTGGGTGCTCAGTACTCAGGGTGCTGGGTGCTCAGTGCTCAGGGTGCTCGGTGCTCAGTACTCAGGGTGCTGGGTGCTCAGTGCTCAGGGTGCTGGGTGCTCAGTGCTCAGGGTGCTTGGTACTCAGTGCTCAGGGTGCTCGGTGCTCGGGGTGCTCGGTGCTCAGTACTCAGGGTGCTTTGTGCTCAGTGCTCAGGGTGCTGGGTGCACAGTGCTCAGGGTGCTCGGTGCTCGGGGTGCTGGGTGCTCAGTACTCAGGGTGCTGGGTGCTCAGTGCTCAGGGTGCTCGGTGCTCAGTACTCAGGGTGCTGGGTGCTCAGTGTTCTGGGTGCTGGGTGCTCAGTACTGACGGTGCTGGGTGCTCAGTACTCGAGGTGCTGAGTGCTCAGTACTCAGGGTGCTGGGTGCTCAGTACTCAGGGTGCTGGGTGCTCAGTGCTCAGGGTGCTGGGTGCTCAGTGCTCAGGGTGCTTGGTACTCAGTGCTCAGGGTGCTGGGTGCTCAGTACTCAGGGTGCTCAGTGCTCAGTACTCGGGGTGCTGGGTGCTCAGTGCTCGGGGTGCTGGGTGCTCAGTGCTCAGTACTCAGGGTGCTGGGTGCTCAGTGCTCAGGGTGCTGGGTGCTCAGTGCTCAGGGTGCTGGGTACTCAGTGCTCAGGGTGCTCGGTGCTCAGTGCTCAGGGTGCTCAGTGCTCGGAGTGCTCGGAGCTCAGTACTCAGGGTGCTGGGTACTCAGTGCTCAGGGTGCTCGGTGCTCAGTACTCAGGGTGCTGGGTGCTCAGTGCTCGGGGTGCTGGGTGCTCAGTGCTCAGTGCTCGGGGTGCTGGGTGCTCAGTGCTCGGGGTGCTCGGTGCTCAGTGCTCAAGGTGCTGGGTGCTCAGTGCTCAGGGTGCTCGGTGCTCGGGGTGCTGGGTACTCAGTGCTCGGGGTGCTCGGAGCTCAGTACTCAGGGTGCTGGGTGCTCAGTGCTCGGGGTGCTGGGTGCTCAGTGCTCGGGGTGCTGGGGGCTCAGTGCTCAGTACTCAGGGTGCTGGGTGCTCAGTACTCAGGGTGCTGGGTGCTCAGTGCTCGGGGTGCTGGGAGCTCAGTGCTCAGTACTCAGGGTGCTGGGTGCTCAGTGCTCAGGGTGCTGGGTGCTCAGTGCTCAGTACTCAGGGTGCTGGGTGCTCAGTGCTCAGGGTGCTGGATGCTCAGTGCTCAGGGTGCTGGGTGCTCAGTGCTCGGGGTGCTGGGTGCTCAGTGCTCAGTACTCAGGGTTCTGGGTGCTCAGTGTTCGGTGTGCTGGGTGCTCAGTGCTCAGTACTCGGGGTGCTGGGTGCTCATTCTCGGGGTGCTGGGTGCTCAGTGCTCGGGGTGCTGGGTGCTCAGTACTCAGGGTGCTGGGTGCTCAGTGCTCAGGGTGCTGGGTGCTCAGTACTCAGGGTGCTGGGTGCTCAGTGCTCAGGTTGCTGGGTGCTCAGTACTGAGGTTGCTCAGTACTCAGGGTGCTGGGTGCTCAGTGCTCGGGGTGCTCAGTGCTCAGTCCTCAGGGTGCTGGGTGCTCAGTGCTCGGGGTGCTGGGTGCTCAGTGCTCAGTACTCAGGGTGCTGGGTGCTCAGTGCTCAGGGTGCTGTGTGCTCAGTGCTCAGGGTGCTGGGTGCTCAGTGCTCAGGGTGCTGGGTACTCAGTGCTCAGGTTGCTGGGTGCTTAGTACTCAGGGTGATGGGTGCTCAGTACTCAGGGTGCTGGGTGCTCAGTGCTCGGGGTGCTGGGTGCTCAGTGCTCACGGTGCTGGGTGCTCAGTGCTCGGGGTACTCGGTGCTCAGTCCTCAGGGTGCTGGGTGCTCAGTGCTCGAGGTGCTCAGTACTCAGGGTGCTGTGTGTTCAGTGCTCAGGGTGCTGGGTGCTCAGTACTCAGGGTGCTCGGTGCTTAGTACTCAGGGTGCTGGGTGCTCAGTACTCTGGGTGCTGGGTGCTCAGTGCTCGGGGTGCTCGGTGCTCAGTGCTCAAGGTGCTGGGTGCTCAGTACTCAGGTTGCTCATTGCTCAGTGTGCTGGGTGCTCAGTAGTCAGGTTGCTGGGTGCTCAGTGCTCAGGGTGCTCGGTGCTCGGGGCGCTGGGTGCTCAGTGCTCGGGGTGCTCATAGCTCAGTACTCAGGGTGCTGGGTGCTCAGTGCTCGGGGTGCTGGGTGCTCAGTGCTCGGGGAGCTGGGGGCTCAGTGCTCAGTACTCAGGGTGCTGGGTGCTCAGTACTCAGGGTGCTGGGTGCTCAGTGCTCGGGGTGCTGGGAGCTCAGTGCTCAGTACTCAGGGTGCTGGGTGCTCAGTGCTCAGGGTGCTGGGTGCTCAGTGCTCAGTACTCAGGGTGCTGGGTGCTCAGTGCTCAGGGTGCTGGATGCTCAGTGCTCAGGGTGCTGGGTGCTCAGTGCTCGGGGTGCTGGCTGCTCAGTGCTCAGTACTCAGGGTTCTGGGTGCTCAGTGCTCGGTGTGCTGGGTGCTCAGTGCTCAGTACTCAGGGTGCAGGGTGCTCAGTGCTCAGGGTGCTGGGTGCTCAGTGCTCGGGGTGCTGGGTGCTCAGTACTCAGTGTGCTGGGTGCTCAGTACTCCGGGTGCTGGGTGCTCAGTTCTCGGGGTGCTCGGTGCTCAGTACTCAGTGATCAGGGTGCTCAGTGCTCAGTCCTCAGGGTGCTGGGTGTTCAGTACTCAGGGTGCTGGGTGCTCAGTACTCAGGGTGCTGGGTGTTCAGTGCTCAGGGTGCTTTGAGCTCAGTACTCGGGGTGCTCGGTGCTCAGTGCTCAGGGTGCTGGGTGCTCAGTACTCAGGGTGCTGGGTACTCAGTGTTCAGGGTGCTCGGTGCTCAGTACTCGGGGTGCTGGGTGCTCATTCTCGGGGTGCTGGGTGCTCAGTGCTCGGGGTGCTGGGTGCTCAGTACTCAGGGTGCTGGGTGCTCAGTGCTCAGGGTGCTGGGTGCTCAGTACTCAGGGTGATGGGTGCTCAGTGCTCAGGGTGCTGGGTGCTCAGTACTGAGGTTGCTCAGTACTCAGGGTGCTGGGTGCTCAGTGCTCGGGGTGCTGGGTGCTCAGTGCTCAGGGTGATCGGTGCTCAGTACTCAGGGTGCTGGGTGCTCAGTGCTCAGGGTGCTGGGTGCTCAGTCCTCAGGGTGCTCAGTGCTCAGGGTGATGCGTGCTCAGGGCTCGGGGTGCTCGGTTCTCAGTACTCAGGGTGCTGAGTGCTCAGTACTCAGGGTGCTGGGTGCTCAGTACTCAGGGTGCTGGGTGCTCAGTGCTCCGGGTGCTGGGTGATCAGTGCTCATGGTGCTGGGTGCTCAGTGCTCAGGGTGCTGTGTGCTCAGTGCTCGGGGTGCTGGGTGCTCAGTACTCAGGGAGCTGGGTGCTCAGTGATCGGGGTGCTCGGTGCTCAGTACGTTGGGTGCTCACTACTCAGGGTGCTGGGTGCTCAGTGCTCAGGGTGCTGGGTGCTCAGTGCTCAGGGTGCTCGGTGCTCAGTGCTCAGGGTGCTGGGTGCTCAGTACTCAGGGTGCTGGTTGCTCAGTACTCAGGGTGCTCAGTGCTCAGTACTCAGGGTGCTCAGTGCTCAGTACTCAGGGTGCTCAGTGCTCAGGGTGCTGGGTGCTCAGTCCTCAGGGTGCTGGGTGCTCAGTGCTCAGGGTGCTCGGTGCTCAGGGTGCTGGGTGCTCAGTACTCACGGTGCTGGGTGCTCAGTGCTCGGGGTGCTGGGTGCTCAGTACTCAGGGTGCTGGCTGCTCAGTACTCAGGTTGCTGGGTGCTCAATACTCAGGGTGCTCAGTGCTTGGGGTGCTGGGTGCTCAGTACTTAGGGTGCTCAGTGCTTGGGGTGTTGGGTGCTCAGTACTCAGGGTGTTGGGTGCTCAGTGATCAGGGTGCTGGGTGCTCAGTACTCGTGGTGCTCAGTGCTCAGTACTCAGGGTGCTGTGTGCTCAGTGCTCAGGGTGCTGGGTGCTCAGTGCTCAGGGTGCTGGCTGCTCGGTGCTCAGGTTGCTGGGTGCTCAGAATTCGGGGTGCTGGGTGCTCAGTACTCAGGGTGCTGGGTGCTCATTGCTTGGGGTGCTGGGTGCTCAGTGCTCGGGGTGCAGGGTGCTCATTGCTCGGGGTGCTTGGTGCTCAGTGCTCGGGGCGCTGGGTGCTCAGTGCTCGGGGCGCTGGGTGCTCAGTGCTCGGGGTGCTCGGATGTCAGTACTCAGGGTGCTGGGTGCTCAGTGCTCGGGGTGCTCGGTGTTCAGTACGTTGGGTGCTGGGTGCTCAGTGCTCAGGGTGCTGGGTGCTCAGTACTCAGGGTGCTGGGTGCTCAGTGCTCGGGGCGCTGGGTGCTCAGTGCTCGGGGTGCTCGGAGCTCAGTACTCAGGGTGCTGGGTGCTCAGTGCTCAGGGTGCTGGGTGCTCAGTGCTCAGGGTGCTGGGTGCTCAGTGCTCAGGTTGCTGGGTTCTCAGTACTCAGGGAGCTGGGTGCTCAGTCCTCGGGGTGCTGGGTGCTCAGTGCTCAGGGTGCTGGGTGCTCAGTACTCAGGGTGCTGGGTGCTCAGTGCTCGGGGTGCTGGGTGCTCAGTGCTCAGGCTGCTGGGTGCTCAGTACTCAGGGTGCTGGGTGCACAGTACTCAGGGTGCTGGGTGCTCAGTACTCGGGTGCTGGGTGCTCAGTGCTCTGGATGCTGGGTGCTCAGGGCTCGGTGTGCGGAGTGCTCAGTGCTCAGTACTCAGGGTGCTGGGTGCTCAGTGCTCAGGGTGCTGTGTGCTCAGTGCTCGGGGTGCTGGGTGCTCAGTACTCAGGGAGCTGGGTGCTCAGTGATCGGGGTGCTCGGTGCTCAGTACGTTGGGTGCTCACTACTCAGGGTGCTGGGTGCTCAGTGCTCAGGGTGCTGGGTGCTCAGTGCTCAGGGTGCTCGGTGCTCAGTTCTCAGGGTGCTGGGTGCTCAGTACTCAGGGTGCTGGTTGCTCAGTACTCAGGGTGCTCAGTGCTCAGTACTCAGGGTGCTCAGTGCTCAGTACTCAGGGTGCTCAGTGCTCAGGGTGCTGGGTGCTCAGTCCTCAGGGTGCTGGGTGCTCAGTGCTCAGGGTGCTCGGTGCTCAGTGCTCAGGGTGCTGGGTGCTCAGTACTCAGGGTGCTGGGTGCTCAGTGCTCGGGGTGCTAGGTGCTCAGTACTCAGGGTGCTGGCTGCTCAGTACTCAGGTTGCTGGGTGCTCAAGACTCAGGGTGCTCAGTGCTTGGGGTGCTGGGTGCTCAGTACTTAGGGTGCTCAGTGCTTGGGGTGTTGGGTGCTCAGTACTCAGGGTGCTGTGTGCTCAGTGCTCAGGGTGCTGGGTGCTCAGTGCTCAGGGTGCTGGCTGCTCGGTGCTCAGGTTGCTGGGTGCTCAGAATTCGGGGTGCTGGGTGCTCAGTACTCAGGGTGCTGGGTGCTCATTGCTTGGGGTGCTGGGTGCTCAGTGCTCGGGGTGCAGGGTGCTCATTGCTCGGGGTGCTTGGTGCTCAGTGCTCGGTGCGCTGGGTGCTCAGTGCTCGGGGCGCTGGGTGCTCAGTGCTCGGGGTGCTCGGATCTCAGTACTCAGGGTGCTGGGTGCTCAGTCCTCGGGGTGCTGGGTGCTCAGTGCTCAGGGTGCTGGGTGCTCAGTACTCAGGGTGCTGGGTGCTCAGTGCTCGGGGTGCTGGGTGCTCAGTGCTCAGGCTGCTGGGTGCTCAGTACTCAGGGTGCTGGGTGCTCAGTACTCAGGGTGCTGGGTGCTCAGTACTCGGGTGCTGGGTGCTCAGTGCTCTGGATGCTGGGTGCTCAGGGCTCGGTGTGCGGAGTGCTCAGTGCTCAGTACTCAGGGTGCTGGGTGCTCAGTGCTCGGGGTGCTCGGTGCTCAGTACGTTGGGTGCTCACTACTCAGGGTGCTGGGTGCTCAGTGCTCAGGGTGCTGGGTGCTCAGTGCTCAGGGTGCTGGGTGCTCAGTGCTCAGGGTGCTGGGAGCTCAGTACTCAGGGTGCTGGGTGCTCAGTCTCGGGGTGCTGGGTGCTCAGTGCTCGTGGTGCTGGGTGCCCAGTGCTCGGGGTGCTCGGTGCTCAGTACTCAGCGTGCTGGGTGCTCAGTGCTCGAGGTGCTCAGTACTCAGGGTGCTGTGTGTTCAGTGCTCAGGGTGCTGGGTGCTCAGTATTCAGGGTGCTCGGTGCTCAGTGCTCAAGCTGCTGGGTGCTCAGTACTCAGGGTGCTCATTGCTCAGGGTGCTGGGTGCTCAGTACTCAGGGTGCTGGGTGCTCAGTGCTCAGGGTGCTGGGTAATCAGTGCTCAGGGTGCTGGGTGCTCAGTGCTCCGTGGGCTGGGTGATCAGTGCTCATGGTGCTGGGTGCTCAGTGCTCAGGGTGCTGGGTGCTCAGTGCTCGGGGTGCTCGGTGCTCAGTACGTTGGGTGCTCAATACTCAGGGTGCTGGGTGCTCAGTGCTCAGGGTGCTGGGTGCTCAGTGCTCATGGTGCTGGGTGCTCAGTACTCAGGGAGCTGGGTGCTCAGTGCTCAGGGTGCTGGGTAATCAGTGCTCAGGGTGCTGGGTGCTCAGTGCTCCGGGGGCTGGGTGATCAGTGCTCATGGTGCTGGGTGCTCAGTACTCAGGGAGCTGGGTGCTCAGTGATCGGGGTGCTCGGTGCTCAGTACGTTGGGTGCTCAATACTCAGGGTGCTGGGTGCTCAGTGCTCAGGGTGCTGGGTGCTCAGTGCTCAGGGTGCTCGGTGCTCAGTGCTCAGGGTGCTGGGTGCTCAGTACTCAGGGTGCTCAGTGCTCAGTACTCAGGGTGCTCAGTGCTCAGTACTCAGGGTGCTCAGTGCTCAGGGTGCTGGGTGCTCAGTCCTCAGGGTGCTGGGTGCTCAGTGCTCAGGGTGCTCGGTGCTCAGTGCTCAGGGTGCTGGGTGCTCAGTACTCAGGGTGCTGGGTGCTCAGTGCTCGGGGTGCTGGGTGCTCAGTACTCAGGGTGCTGTGTGCTCAGTACTCAGGGTGCTGGCTGCTCAGTACTCAGGTTGCTGGGTGCTCAATAATCAGGGTGCTCAGTGCTTGGGGTGCTGGGTGCTCAGTACTTAGGGTGCTCAGTGCTTGGGGTGTTGGGTGCTCAGTACTCAGGGTGTTGGGTGCTCAGTGATCAGGGTGCTGGGTGCTCAGTACTCGTGGTGCTCAGTGCTCAGTACTCAGGGTGCTGGGTGCTCAGTGCTCAGGGTGCTGGGTGCTCAGTGCTCAGGGTGCTGGTTGCTCGGTGCTCAGGTTGCTGGGTGCTCAGTATTCGGGGTGCTGGGTGCTCAGTACTCAGGGTGCTGGGTGCTCATCTCTTGGGGTGCTGGGTGCTCAGTGCTCGGGGTGCAGGGTGCTCATTGCTCGGGGTGCTTGGTGCTCAGTGCTCGGGGCGCTGGGTGCTCAGTGCTCGGGGCGCTGGGTGCTCAGTGCTCGGGGTGCTCGGAGCTCAGTACTCAGGGTGCTGGGTGCTCAGTGCTCGGGGTGCTCGGTGCTCAGTACGTTGGGTGCTGGGTGCTCAGTGCTCAGGGTGCTGGGTGCTCAGTACTCAGGGTCCTGGGTGCTCAGTGCTCGGGGCGCTGGGTGCTCAGTGCTCGGGGTGCTCGGAGCTCAGTACTCAGGGTGAAGGGTGCTCAGTGCTCAGGGTGCTGGGTGCTCAGTGTTCAGGGTGCTGGGTGCTCAGTGCTCAGGGTGCTGGGTTCTCAGTACTCAGGGTGCTGGGTGCTCAGTGCTCGGGGTGCTGGGTGCTCAGTGCTCAGGGTGCTGGGTGCTCAGTACTCAGGGTGCTGGGTGCTCAGTGCTCGGGGTGCTGGGTGCTCAGTGCTCAGGCTGCTGGGTGCTCAGTACTCAGGGTGCTGGGTGCTCAGTACTCAGGGTGCTGGGTGCTCAGTACTCGGGTGCTGGGTGCTCAGTGCTCAGGATGCTGGGTGCTCAGGGCTCGGTGTGCGGAGTGCTCAGTGCTCAGTACTCAGGGTGCTGGGTGCTCAGTGCTCGGGGTGCTCGGTGCTCAGTACGTTGGGTGCTCACTACTCAGGGTGCTGGGTGCTCAGTGCTCAGGGTGCTGGGTGCTCAGTGCTCAGGGTGCTGGGTGCTCAGTGCTCAGGATGCTGGGTGCTCAGTACTCAGGGTGCTGGGTGCTCAGTCTCGGGGTGCTGGGTGCTCAGTGCTCGCGGTGCTGGGTGCTCAGTGCTCGGGGTGCTCGGTGCTCAGTACTCAGGGTGCTGGGTGCTCAGTGCTCGAGGTGCTCAGTACTCAGGGTGCTGTGTGTTCAGTGCTCAGGGTGCTGGGTGCTCAGTATTCAGGGTGCTCGGTGCTCAGTGCTCAAGGTGCTGGGTGCTCAGTACTCAGGGTGCTCATTGCTCAGGGTGCTGGGTGCTCAGTACTCAGGGTGCTGGGTGCTCAGTGTTCAGGGTGCTTGGTGCTCGGGGCGCTGGGTGCTCAGTGCTCGGGGTGCTCGGAGCTCAGTACTCAGGGTGCTGGGTGCTCAGTACTCAGGGTGCTGGGTGCTCGGTACTCAGGGTGCTGGGTGCTCAGTGCTCAGGGTGCTGGGTGATCAGTGCTCAGGGTGCTGGGTGCTCAGTGCTCCGGGTGCTGGGTGATCAGTGCTCATGGTGCTGGGTGCTCAGTGCTCAGGGTGCTGGGTGCTCAGTGCTCGGGGTGCTGGGTGCTCAGTACTCAGGGAGCTGGGTGCTCAGTGATCGGGGTGCTCGGTGCTCAGTACGTTGGGTGCTCACTATTCAGGGTGCTGGGTGCTCAGTGCTCAGGGTGCTTGCTGCTCAGTGCTCAGGGTGCTCGGTGCTCAGTGCTCAGGGTGCTGGGTGCTCAGTACTCAGGGTGCTGGTTGCTCAGTACTCAGGGTGCTCAGTGCTCAGTACTCAGGGTGCTCAGTGCTCAGTACTCAGGGTGCTCAGTGCTCAGGGTGCTGGGTGCTCAGTCCTCAGGGTGCTGGGTGCTCAGTACTTAGGGAGCTCAGTGCTTGCGGTGTTGGGTGCTCAGTACTCAGGGTGTTGGGTGCTCAGTACTCAGGGAGCTGGGTGCTCAGTGCTCAGGGTGCTGGGTGCTCAGTGCTCAGGGTGCTGGCTGCTCGGTGCTCAGGTTGCTGGGTGCTCAGTATTCGGGGTGCTGGGTGCTCAGTACTCAGGGTGCTGGGTTCTCAGTACTCAGGGTGCTGGGTGCTAAGTGCTCGGGGTGCTGGGTGCTCAGTGCTCAGGGTGCTGGGTGCTCAGTACTCAGGGTGCTGGGTGCTCAGTGCTCGGGGTGCTGGGTGCTCAGTGCTCAGGCTGCTGGGTGCTCAGTACTCAGGGTGCTGGGTGCTCAGTACTCAGGGTGCTGGGTGCTCAGTACTCGGGTGCTGGGTGCTCAGTGCTCAGGATGCTGGGTGCTCAGGGCTCGGTGTGCGGAGTGCTCAGTGCTGAGTACTCAGGGTGCTGGGTGCTCAGTGCACGAGGTGCTCAGTACTCAGGGTGCTGTGTGTTCAGTGCTCAGGGTGCTGGGTGCTCAGTATTCAGGGTGCTCGGTGCTCAGTGCTCAAGGTGCTGGGTGCTAAGTACTCAGGGTGCTCATTGCTCAGGGTGCTGGGTGCTCAGTACTCAGGGTGCTGGGTGCTCAGTGCTCAGGGTGCTTGGTGCTCGGGGCGCTGGGTGCTCAGTGCTCGGGGTGCTCGGAGCTCAGTACTCAGGGTGCTGGGTGCTCAGTACTCAGGGTGCTGGGTGCTCAGTACTCAGGGTGCTGGGTGCTCAGTGCTCAGGGTGCTGGGTGATCAGTGCTCAGGGTGCTGGGTGCTCAGTACTCAGGGTGCTGGGTGCTCAGTACTCAGGGTGCTGGGTGCTCAGTACTCGGGTGCTGGGTGCTCAGTGCTCAGGATGCTGGGTGCTCAGGGCTCGGTGTGCGGAGTGCTCGGTGCTCAGTACTCAGGGTGCTGGGTGCTCAGTGCACGAGGTGCTCAGTACTCAGGGTGCTGTGTGTTCAGTGCTCAGGGTGCTGGGTGCTCAGTATTCAGGGTGCTCGGTGCTCAGTGCTCAAGGTGCTGGGTGCTAAGTACTCAGGGTGCTCATTGCTCAGGGTGCTGGGTGCTCAGTACTCAGGGTGCTGGGTGCTCAGTGCTCAGGGTGCTTGGTGCTCGGGGCGCTGGGTGCTCAGTGCTCGGGGTGCTCGGAGCTCAGTACTCAGGGTGCTGGGTGCTCAGTACTCAGGGTGCTGGGTGCTCAGTACTCAGGGTGCTGGGTGCTCAGTGCTCAGGGTGCTGGGTGATCAGTGCTCAGGGTGCTGGGTGCTCAGTACTCAGGGTGCTGGGTGCTCAGTACTCCGGGTGCTGGGTGCTCAGTTCTCGGGGTGCTCGGTGCTCAGTACTCAGTGATCAGGGTGCTCAGTGCTCAGTGCTCAGGGTGCTGGGTTTTCAGTACTCAGGGTACTGGGTGCTCAGTACTCAGGGTGCTGTGTGCTCAGTACTCAGGGTGCTTTGTGCTCAGTACTCGGGGTGCTCAGTGCTCAGTGCTCAGGGTGCTGGGCGCTCAGTACTCAGGGTGCTCGGTGCTCAGTACTCGGGGTGCTGTGTGCTCATTCTCGGGATGCTGGGTGCTCAGTGCTCAGGGTGCTGGGTGCTCAGTACTCAGGGTGCTTGGTGCTCAGTGCTCAGGGTGCTGTTTGCTCAGTACTCAGGGTGCTGGGTGCTCAGTGCTCAGGGTGCTGGGTGCTCAGTACTCAGGTTGCTCAGTACTCAGGTTGCTGGGTGCTCAGTGCTCGGGGTGCTGGGTGCTCAGTGCTCAGGGTGATTGGTGCTCAGTACTCAGGGTGGTGGGTCCTCAGTGCTCAGGGTGCTTGGTGCTCAGTCCTCAGGGTGCTCAGTGCTCAGGGTGCTGGTTGCTCAGTGCTCGGGGTGCTCGGTGGTCAGTACTCAGGGTGCTGAGTGCTCAGTACTCAGGGTGCTGGGTGCTCAGTACTCACGGTGCTGGGTGCTCAGTGCTCAGGGTGCTGGGTGATCAGTGCTCAGGGTGCTGGGTGCTCAGTGCTCAGGGTGCAGGGTGATCAGTGCTCGGGGTGCTGGGTGCTCAGTACTCAGGGAGCTGGGTGCTCAGTGATCGGGTTGTTCGGTGCTCAGTACGTTGGGTGCTCACTACTCAGGGTGCTGTGTGCTCAGTGCTCAGGGTGCTGGGTGCTCAGTACTCAGGGTGCTGATTGCTCAGTACTCAGGGTGCTCAGTGCTCAGTACTCAGCGTGCTCAGTGCTCAGTACTCAGGGTGCTCAGTGCTCAGGGTGCTGGGTGCTCAGTCCTCAGGGTGCTGGGTTCTCAGTGCTCAGGGTGCTCGGTGCTCAGTGCTCAGGGTGCTGGGTGCTCATTACTCAGGGTGCTGGTTGCTCAGTACTCAGGGTGCTCAGTGCTCAGTACTCAGGGTGCTCAGTGCTCAGTACACTGGGTGCTCAGTGCTCAGGGTGCTGGGTGCTCAGTCCTCAGGGTGCTGGGTGCTCAGTGCTCATGGTGCTCGGTGCTCAGTGCTCAGGGTGCTGGGTGCTCAGTGCTCGGGGTGCTGGGTGCTCAGTACTCAGGGTGCTGGGTGCTCAGTACTCAGGGTGCTGGCTGCTCAGTACTCAGGTTGCTGGGTGCTCAATACTCAGGGTGCTCAGTGCTTGGGGTGCTGGGTGCTCAGTACTTAGGGTGCTCAGTGCTTGGGGTGTTGGATGCTCAGTACTCAGGGTGTTGGGTGCTCAGTGATCAGGGTGCTGGGTGCTCAGTACTCGTGGTGCTCAGTGCTCAGTACTCAGGGTGCTGGGTGCTCAGTGCTCAGGGTGCTGGGTGCTCAGTGCTCAGGGTGCTGGTTGCTCGGTGCTCAAGTTGCTGGGTGCTCAGTATTCGGGGTGCTGGGTGCTCAGTACTCAGGGTGCTGGGTGCTAATTGCTTGGGGTGCTGGGTGCTCAGTGCTCGGGGTGCTGGGTGCTCATTGCTCGGGGTGCTTGGTGCTCAGTGCTCGGGGCGCTGGGTGCTCAGTGCTCGGGGCGCTGGGTGCTCAGTGCTCGGGGTGCTCGGAGCTCAGTACTCAGGGTGCTGGGTGCTCAGTGCTCGGGGTGCTCGGTTCTCAGTACGTTGGGTGCTGGGTGCTCAGTGCTCAGGGTGCTGGGTGCTCAGTACTCAGGGTGCTGTGTGCTCAGTGCTCGGGACGCTGGGTGCTCAGTGCTCGGGGTGCTGGGTGCTCAGTGCTCAGGGTGCTGGGTGCTCAGTACTCAGGGTGCTGGGTGCTCAGTACTCAGGGTGCTGGGTGCTCAGTACTCGGGTGCTGGGTGCTCAGTGCTCAGGGTGCTGGGTGCTCAGTGCTCGGGGTGCGGGGTGCTCAGTGCTCAGTACTCAGGGTGCTGGGTGCTCAGTACTCGGGTGCTGGGTGCTCAGTGCTCAGGGTGCTGGGTGCTCAGTGCTCGGGGTGCGGGGTGCTCAGTGCTCAGTACTCAGGGTGCTGGGTGCTCAGTGCTCAGGGTGCTGGGTGCTCAGTGCTCGGGGTGCGGGGTGCTCAGTGCTCAGTACTCAGGGTGCTGGGTGCTCAGTGCTCAGGGTGCTGGGTGCTCGGTGCTCAGTACGTTGGGTGCTCACTACTCAGGGTGCTGGGTGCTCAGTGCTCAGGGTGCTGGGTGCTCAGTGCTCAGGGTGCTGGGTGCTCAGTGCTCAGGGTGCTGGGTGCTCAGTACTCAGGGTGCTGGGTGCTCAGTCTCGTTGTGCTGGGTGCACGGTGCTCGCGGTGCTGGGTGCTCAGTGCTCGGGGTGCTCGGTGCTCAGTACTCAGGGTGCTGGGTGCTCAGTGCTCGAGGTGCTCAGTACTCAGGGTGCTGTGTGTTCAGTGCTCAGGGTGCTGGGTGCTCAGTGCTCAGGGTGCTCGGTGCTCGGGGCGCTGGGTGCTCAGTGCTCGGGGTGCTCGGAGCTCAGTACTCAGGGTGCAGGGTGCTCAGTACTCAGGGTGCTGGGTGCTCAGTACTCAGGGTGCTGGGTGCTCAGTGCTCAGGGTGCTGGGTGATCAGTGCTCAGGGTGCTGGGTGCTCAGTACTCAGGGCGCTGTGTGCTCAGTTCTCCGGGTGCTGGGTGCTCAGTTCTCGGGGTGCTCGGTGCTCAGTTCTAAGTGATCATATTGCTCAGTGCTCAGTGCTCAGGGTGCTGGGTGTTCAGTACTCAGGGTGCTGGGTGCTCAGTACTCAGGGTGCTGGGTGCTCAGTGCTCAGGGTGCTTTGTGCTCAGTACTTGGGTTGCTCGGTGCTCAGTGCTCAGGGTCCTGGGTGCTCAGTACACAGGGTGCTGGGTACTCAGTGCTCAGGGTGCTCGGTGCTCAGTACTCGGGGTGCTGGGTGCTCATTCTCGGGGTGCTGGGTGCTCAGTGCTCGGGGTGCTGGGTGCTCAGTGCTCATGGTGCTCGGTGCTCAGTGCTCAGGGTTCTGGGTGCTCAGTACTCAGGGTGCTGGGTGCTCAGTGCTCGGGGTGCTGGGTGCTCAGTACTCAGGGTGCTGGGTGCTCTGTACTCAGGGTGCTGGCTGCTCAGTACTCAGGTTGCTGGGTGGTCAATACTCAGGGTGCTCAGTGCTTGGGGTGCTGGGTGCTCAGTACTTAGGGTGCTCAGTGCTTGGGGTATTGGGTGCTCAGTACTCAGGGTGTTGGGTGCTCAGTGATCAGGGTGCTTCGTGCTCAGTACTCGTGGTGCTCAGTGCTCAGTACTCAGGGTGCTGGGTGCTCAGTGCTCAGGGTGCTGGGTGCTCAGTGCTCAGAGTGCTGGCTGCTCAGTGCTCAGGTTGCTGGGTGCTCAGTATTCGGGGTGCTGGGTGCTCAGTACTCAGGGTGCTGGGTGCTCATCTCTTGGGGTGCTGGGTTCTCAGTGCTCGGGGTGCAGGGTGCTCATTGCTCGGGGTGCTTGGTGCTCAGTGCTCGGGGCGCTGGGTGCTCAGTGCTCGGGGCGCTGGGTGCTCAGTGCTCGGGGTGCTCGGAGCTCAGTACTCAGGGTGCTGGGTGCTCAGTGCTCGGGGTGCTCGGTGCTCAGTACGTTGGGTGCTGGGTGCTCAGTGCTCAGGGTGCTGGGTGCTCAGTACTCAGGGTCCTGGGTGCTCAGTGCTCGGGGCGCTGGGTGCTCAGTGCTCGGGGTGCTCGGAGCTCAGTACTCAGGGTGAAGGGTGCTCAGTGCTCAGGGTGCTGGGTGCTCAGTGCTCAGGGTGCTGGGTGCTCAGTGCTCAGGGTGCTGGGTTCTCAGTACTCAGGGTGCTGCGTGCTCAGTGCTCGGGGTGCTGGGTGCTCAGTGCTCAGGGTGCTGGGTGCTCAGTACTCAGGGTGCTGGGTGCTCAGTGCTCGGGGTGCTGGGTGCTCAGTGCTCAGGCTGCTGGGTGCTCAGTACTCAGGGTGCTGGGTGCTCAGTACTCAGGGTGCTGGGTGCTCAGTACTCGGGTGCTGGGTGCTCAGTGCTCAGGATGCTGGGTGCTCAGGGCTCGGTGTGCGGAGTGCTCAGTGCTCAGTACTCAGGGTGCTGGGTGCTCAGTGCTCGGGGTGCTCGGTGCTCAGTACGTTGGGTGCTCACTACTCAGGGTGCTGGGTGCTCAGTGCTCAGGGTGCTGGGTGCTCAGTGCTCAGGGTGCTGGGTGCTCAGTGCTCAGGGTGCTGGGTGCTCAGTACTCAGGGTGCTGGGTGCTCAGTCTCGGGGTGCTGGGTGCTCAGTGCTCACGGTGCTGGGTGCTCAGTGCTCGCGGTGCTCGGTGCTCAGTACTCAGGGTGCTGGGTGCTCAGTGCTCGAGGTGCTCAGTACTCAGGGTGCTGTGTGTTCAGTGCTCAGGGTGCTGGGTGCTCAGTATTCAGGGTGCTCGGTGCTCAGTGCTCAAGGTGCTGGGTGCTCAGTACTCAGGGTGCTCATTGCTCAGGGTGCTGGGTGCTCAGTACTCAGGGTGCTGGGTGCTCAGTGTTCAGGGTGCTTGGTGCTCGGGGCGCTGGGTGCTCAGTGCTCGGGGTGCTCGGAGCTCAGTACTCAGGGTGCTGGGTGCTCAGTACTCAGGGTGCTGGGTGCTCAGTACTCAGGGTGCTGGGTGCTCAGTGCTCAGGGTGCTGGGTGATCAGTGCTCAGGGTGCTGGGTGCTCAGTGCTCCGGGTGCTGGGTGATCAGTGCTCATGGTGCTGGGTGCTCAGTGCTCAGGGTGCTGGGTGCTCAGTGCTCGGGGTGCTGGGTGCTCAGTACTCAGGGAGCTGGGTGCTCAGTGATCGGGGTGCTCGGTGCTCAGTACGTTGGGTGCTCACTATTCAGGGTGCTGGGTGCTCAGTGCTCAGGGTGCTGGGTGCTCAGTGCTCAGGGTGCTCGGTGCTCAGTGCTCAGGGTGCTGGGTGCTCAGTACTCAGGGTGCTGGTTGCTCAGTACTCAGGGTGCTCAGTGCTCAGTACTCAGGGTGCTCAGTGCTCAGTACTCAGGGTGCTCAGTGCTCAGGGTGCTGGGTGCTCAGTCCTCAGGGTGCTGGGTGCTCAGTGCTCAGGGTGCTCGGTGCTCAGTGCTCAGGGTGCTGGGTGCTCAGTACTCAGGGTGCTGCGTGCTCAGTGCTCGGGGTGCTGGGTGCTCAGTACTCAGGGTGCTGGCTGCTCAGTACTCAGGTTTCTGGGTGCTCAATACTCAGGGTGCTCAGTGCTTGGGGTGCTGGGTGCTCAGTACTTAGGGTGCTCAGTGTGTGGGGTGTTGGGTGCTCAGTACTCAGGGTGTTGGGTGCTCAGTGATCAGGGTGCTGGGTGCTCAGTACTCGTGGTGCTCAGTGCTCAGTACTCAGGGTGCTGGGTGCTCAGTGCTCAGGGTGCTGGGTGCTCAGTGCTCAGGGTGCTGGCTGCTCGGTGCTCAGGTTGCTGGGTGCTCAGTATTAGGGGTGCTGGGTGCTCAGTACTCAGGGTGCTGGGTGCTCACTGCTTGGGGTGCTGGGTGCTCAGTGCTCGGGGTGCAGGGTTCTCATTGCTCGGGGTGCTTGGTGCTCAGTGCTCGGGGCGCTGGGTGCTCAGTGCTCGGGGCGCTGGGTGCTCAGTGCTCGGGGTGCTCGGAGCTCAGTACTCAGGGTGCTGGGTGCTCAGTGCTCGGGGTGCTCGGTGCTCAGTACGTTGGGTGCTGGGTGCTCAGTGCTCAGGGTGCTGGGTGCTCAGTACTCAGGGTGCTGTGTGCTCAGTGCTCGGGGCGCTGGGTGCTCAGTGCTCGGGGTGCTCGGAGCTCAGTACTCAGGGTGCTGGGTGCTCAGTGCTCAGGGTGCTGGGTGCTCAGTGCTCAGGGTGCTGGGTGCTCAGTGCTCAGGGTGCTGGGTTCTCAGTACTCAGGGTGCTCTGTGCTCAGTGCTCGGGGTGCTGGGTGCTCAGTGCTCAGGGTCCTGGGTGCTCAGTACTCAGGGTGCTGGGTGCTCAGTGCTCGGGGTGCTGGGTGCTCAGTGCTCAGGCTGCTGGGTGCTCAGTACTCAGGGTGCTGGGTGCTCAGTACTCAGGGTGCTGGGTGCTCAGTACTCGGGTGCTGGGTGCTCAGTGCTCAGGCTGCTGGGTGCTCAGGGCTCGGGGTGCGGAGTGCTCAGTGCTCAGGCTGCTGGTTGCTCAGTACTCAGGGTGCTGGGTGCTCAGTGCTCGGGGTGCTCGGTGCTCAGTACGTTGGGTGCTCACTACTCAGGATGCTGGGTGCTCAGTGCTCAGGGTGCTGGGTGCTCAGTGCTCAGGGTGCTGGGTGCTCAGTACTCAGGGTGCTGGGTGCTCAGTCTCGGGGTGCTGGGTGCTCAGTGCTCGCGGTGCTGGGTGCTCAGTGCTCGAGGTGCTCGGTGCTCAGTACTCAGGGTGCTGGGTGCTCAGTGCACGAGGTGCTCAGTACTCAGGGTGCTGTGTGTTCAGTGCTCAGGGTGCTGGGTGCTCAGTATTCAGGGTGCTCGGTGCTCAGTGCTCAAGGTGCTGGGTGCTCAGTACTCAGGGTGCTCATTGCTCAGGGTGCTGGGTGCTCAGTACTCAGGGTGCTGGGTGCTCAGTGCTCAGGGTGCTTGGTGTTCGGGGCGCTGGGTGCTCAGTGCTCGGGGTGCTCGGAGCTCAGTACTCAGGGTGCTGGGTGCTCAGTACTCAGGGTGCTAGGTGCTCAGTACTCAGGGTGCTGGGTGCTCAGTGCTCAGGGTGCTGGGTGATCAGTGCTCAGGGAGCTGGGTGCTCAGTACTCAGGGTGCTCAGTGCTCCGGGTGCTGGGTGCTCAGTCCTCAGGGTGCTGGGTGTTCAGTGCTCAGGGTGCTCGGTGCTCAGTGCTCAGGGTGCTGGGTGCTCAGTACTCAGGGTGCTGGGTGCTCAGTGCTCGGGGTGCTCGGTGCTCAGTACTCAGGGTGCTCGGTGCTCAGTACTCAGGGTGCTGTGTGTTCAGTGCTCAGGGTGCTGGGTACTCAGTATTCAGGTTGCTCGGTGCTTAGTACTCAGGGCGCTGGGTGCTCAGTACTCCGGGTGCTGGGTGCTCAGTGCTCAAGGTGCTGGGTGCTCAGTACTCAAGGTGCTCATTGCTCAGGGTGCTGGGTGCTCAGTACTCAGGGTGCTGGGTGCTCAGTGCTCAGGGTGCTCGGTGCTCGGGGCGCTGGGTGCTCAGTGCTCGGGGTGCTCGGAGCTCAGTACTCAGGATGCAGGGTGCTCAGTACTCAGGATGCTGGGTGCTCAGTACTCAGGGTGCTGGGTGCTCAGTGCTCAGTTTGCTGGGTGATCAGTGCTCAGGGTGCTGGGTGCTCAGTACTCAGGGTGCTGGGTGCTCAGTTCTCCGGGTGCTGGGTGCTCAGTTCTCGGGGTGCTCGGTGCTCAGTTCTCAGTGATCATATTGCTCAGTGCTCAGTGCTCAGGGTGCTGGGTGTTCAGTACTCAGGGTGCTGGGTGCTCAGTACTCAGGGTGCTGGGTGCTCAGTGCTCAGGGTGCTTTGTGCTCAGTACTTGGGTTGCTCGGTGCTCAGTGCTCAGGTTCCTGGGTGCTCAGTACTCAGGGTGCTGGGTACTCAGTGCTCAGGGTGCTCGGTGCTCAGTACTCGGGGTGCTGGGTGCTCATTCTCGGGGTGCTGGGTGCTCAGTGCTCGGGGTGCTGGGTGCTCAGTACTCAGGGTGCTGGGTGCTCAGTACTCAGGGTGCTGGGTGCTCAGTGCTCAGGGTGCTGGGTGCTCAGTACTTAGGTTGCTCAGTACTCAGGGTGCTGGGTGCTCAAGGCTCGGGGTGCTGGGTGCTCAGTGCTCAGGGTGATCGGTGCTCAGTACTCAGGATGCTGGGTGCTCAGTGCTCAGGGTGCTGGGTGCTCAGTCCTCAGGGTGCTCAGTCCTCAGGGTGTTGGGTGCTCAGTGCTCGGGGTGCTCGGTGCTCTGTACTCAGGGTGCTGAGTGCTCAGTACTCAGGGTGCTGGGTGCTCAGTACTCAGGGTGCTGGGTGCTCAGTGCTCAGGGTGCTTGGTGATCAGTGCTCAGGGTGCTGGGTGCTCAGTGCTCAGGGTGCTGGGTGCTCAGTACTCAGGGAGCTGGGTGCTCAGTGATCGGGGTCCTCGGTGCTCAGTACGTTGGGTGCTCACTACTCAGGGTGCTGGGTGCTCAGTGCTCAGGGTGCTGGGTGCTCAGTGCTCAGGGTGCTCGGTGCTCAGTGCTCAGGGTGCTGGGTGCTCAGTACTCAGGGTGCTGGTTGCTCAGTACTCAGGGTGCACAGTGCTCAGTACTCAGGGTGCTCAGTGCTCAGTACTCAGGGTGCTCAGTGCTCCGGGTGCTGGGTGCACAGTCCTCAGGGTGCTGGGTGGTCAGTGCTCAGGGTGCTCGGTGCTCAGTGCTCAGGGTGCTGGGTGCTCAGTACTCAGGGTGCTGGCTGCTCAGTATTCAGTTTGCTGGGTGCTCAATACTCAGGGTACTCAGTGCTTGGGGTGCTGGGTGCTCAGTACTTAGGGTGCTCAGTGCTTGGGGTGTTGGGTGCTCAGTACTCAGGGTGTAGGGTGCTCAGTGATCAGGGTGCTGGGTGCTCAGTACTCGTGGTGCTCAGTGCTCAGTACTCAGGGTGCTTGGTGCTCAGTGCTCAGGGTGCTGGGTGCTCAGTTCTCAGGGTGCTGGCTGCTCGGTGCTCAGGTTGCTGGGTGCTCAGTATTCGGGGTGCTGGGTGCTCAGTACTCAGGGTGCTGGGTGCTCATTGCTTGGGGTGCTGGGTGCTCAGTGCTCGGGGTGCTGGGTGCTCATTGCTCGGGGTGCTTTGTGCTCAGTGCTCGGGGCGCTGGGTGCTCAGTGCTCGGGGCGCTGGGTGTTCAGTGCTCGTGGTGCTCGGAGCTCAGTATTCAGGGTGCTGGGTGCTCAGTGCTCGCGGTGCTCGGTGCTCAGTACGTTGGGTGCTGGGTGCTCAGTGCTCAGGGTGCTGGGTGCTCAGTACTCAGGGTGCTGGGTGCTCAGTGCTCGGGGCGCTGGGTGCTCAATACTCGGGGTGCTCGGAGCTCAGTACTCAGGGTGCTGGGTGCTCAGTGCTCAGGGTGCTGGGTGCTCAGTGCTCAGGGTGCTGGGTGCTCAGTGCTCAGGGTGTTGGGTGCTCAGTACTCAGGGTGCTGCGTGCTCAGTGCTCGGGGTGCTGGGTGCTCAGTGCTCAGTGCTCAGGGTGCTGGGTGCTCAGTACTCAGGGTGCTGGGTGCTCAGTGCTCGGGGTGCTGGGTGCTCAGTGCTCAGGGTGCTGGGTGCTCAGTACTCAGGGTGCTGGGTGCTCAGTACTCAGGGTGCTGGGTGCTCAGTACTCGGGTGCTGGGTGCTCAGTGCTCAGGGTGCTGGGTGCTCAGTGCTCGGGGTGCCGGGTGCTCAGTGCTCAGTACTCAGGGTGCTGGGTGCTCAGTGCTCGGGGTGCTCGGTGCTCAGTACGTTGGGTGCTCAGTGCTCAGGGTGCTGGGTGCTCAGTGCTCAGGGTGCTGGGTGCTCAGTGCTCAGGGTGCTGGGTGCTCAGTGCTCAGGGTGCTGGGTGATCAGTACTCAGGGTGCTGGGTGCTCAGTCTCGGGGTGCTGGGTGCTCAGTGCTCGCGGTGCTGGGTGCTCAGTGCTCGGGGTGCTCGGTGCTCAGTACTCAGGGTGCTGGGTGCTCAGTGCACAAGGTGCTCAGTACTCAGGGTGCTGTGTGTTCAGTGCTCAGGGTGCTGGGTGCTCAGTATTCAGGGTGCTCAGTGCTTAGTACTCAGGGTGCTGGGTGCTCAGTACTCCGGGTGCTGGGTGCTCAGTGCTCGGGGTGCTCGGTGCTCATTGCTCAAGGTGCTGGGTGCTCAGTACTCAGGGTGCTCATTGCTCAGGGTGCTGGGTGCTCAGTACTCAGGGTGCTGGGTGCTCAGTGCTCAGGGTGCTCGGTGCTCGGGGCGCTTTGTGCTCAGTGCTCGTTGTGCTCGGAACTCAGTACTCAGGGTGCTGGGTGCTCAGTGCTTTGGGTGCTTGGTGCTCAGTACTCAGGGTGCTGGGTGCTCAGTGCTCGGGGAGCTCGGTGCTCAGTACGTTGGGTGCTCACTACTCAGGGTGCTGGGTGCTCAGTGCTCAGGGTGCTGGGTGCTGAGTGCTCAGGGTGCTGGGTGCTCAGTGCTCAGGGTGCTGGGTGCTCACTACTCAGGGTGCTGGGTGCTCAGTGCTCGGGGTGCTGGGTGTTCAGTACTCAGGGTGCTGGGTGCTCAGTACTCAGGGTGCTGGGTGCTCAGTACTCAGGGTGCTGGGTGCTCAGTGCTCAGGGTGCTGGGTGCTCAGTACTCAGGGTGCTGGGTGCTCAGTACTCGGGGTGCTGGGTGCTCAGTACTCAGGGTGCTGGGTGCTCAGTACTCAGGGTGCTGGGTGCTCAGTACTCGGATGCTGGGTGAACAGTGCTCAGGGTGCTGGGTGCTCAGTGCTCGGGGTGCTGGGTGCTCAGTGCTCAGTACTCAGGGTGCTGGGTGCTCAGTGCTCGGGGTGCTGGGTGCTCAGTGCTCAGTACTCAGGGTGCTGGGTGCTCAGTGCTCAGGGTGCTGGGTGCTCAGTGCTCAGGGTGCTGGGTGCTCAGTGCTCAGGGTGCTGGGTACTCAGTGCTCAGGGTGATGGGTGCTCAGTACTCAGGGTGCTCAGTGCTCAGTACTCGGGGTGCTGGGTGCTCAGTACTCAGGGTGCTCACTGCTCAGTACTCGGGGTGCTGGGTGCTCAGTGCTCAGGGTGCTCAGTGCTCAGTGCTCGGGGTGCTGGGTGCTCAGTGCTCGGGGCGCTGGGTGCTCAGTTCTCGGGGTGCTGGGTGCTCAGTACTCGGGGTGCTGGGTGCTCAGTGCTCAGGGTGCTCAGTGCTCAGTACTCAGTGCTCAGGGTGCTCAGTGCTCAGTGCTCAGGGTGCTGGGTGTTCAGTACTCGGGATGCTGGATGCTCAGTACTCAGGGTGCTGGGTGCTCAGTGCTTAGGGTGCTGGGTGCTCAGTGCTCGGGGCGCTGGGTGCTCAGTACTCAGGATGCTGGGTGCTCAGTGCTCGGGGTGCTGGGTGCTCAGTGCTCAGGGTGCTGGGTGCTCAGTACTCAGGGTGCTGGGTGCTCAGTACTCGGGGTGCTGGGTGCTCAGTACTCAGGGTGCTGGGTGCTCAGTACTCAGGGTGCTGGGTGCTCAGTACTCGGGTGCTGGGTGCTCAGTGCTCAGGGTGCTGGGTGCTCAGTGCTCGGGGTGCTGGGTGCTCAGTGCTCAGTACTCAGGGTGCTGGGTGCTCAGTGCTCGGGGTGCTGGGTGCTCAGTGCTCAGTACTCAGGGTGCTGGGTGCTCAGTGCTCAGGGTGCTGTGTGCTCAGTGCTCAGGGTGCTGGGTGCTCAGTGCTCAGGGTGCTGGGTACTCAGTGCTCAGGGTGCTGGGTGCTCAGTACTCAGGTTGCTGGGTGCTCAGTACTCAGGGTGCTGGGTGCTCAGTGCTCAGGGTGTTTGGTGATCAGTGCTCAGGGTGCTGGGTGCTCAGTACTCAGGGAGCTGGGTGCTCAGTGATCGGGGTGCTCGGTGCTCAGTATGTTGGGTGCTCACTACTCAGGGTGCTGGGTGCTCAGTGCTCAGGGTGCTGGGTGCTCAGTGCTCAGGGTGCTCGGTGCTCAGTGCTCAGGGTGCTGGGTGCTCAGTACTCAGGGTGCTGGTTGCTCAGTACTCAGGGTGCTCAGTGCTCAGTACTCAGGGTGCTCAGTGCTCAGTACTCAGGGTGCTCAGTGCTCCGGGTGCTGGGTGCTCAGTCCTCAGGGTGCTGGGTGGTCAGTGCTCAGGGTGCTCGGTGCTCAGTGCTCAGGGTGCTGGGTGCTCAGTACTCAGGGTGCTGGGTGCTCAGTGCTCGGGGTGCGGGGTGCTCAGTACTCAGGGTGCTCGGTGCTCAGTTCTCAGGGTGCTGTGTGTTCAGTGCTCAGGGTGCTGGGTACTCAGTATTCAGGGTGCTCGGTGCTTAGTACTCAGGGCGCTGGGTGCTCAGTACTCCGGGTGCTGGGTGCTCAGTGCTCAAGGTGCTGGGTGCTCAGTACTCAAGTTGCTCATTGCTCAGGGTGCTGGGTGCTCAGTACTCAGGGTGCTGGGTGCTCAGTGCTCAGGGTGCTCGGTGCTCGGGGCGCAGGGTGCTCAGTGCTCGGGGTGCTCGGAGCTCAGTACTCAGGGTGCAGGGTGCTCAGTACTCAGGGTGCTGGGTGCTCAGTACTCAGGGTGCTGGGTGCTCAGTGCTCAGGGTGCTCAGTGCTCAGTACTCAGTGCTCAGGGTGCTCAGTGCTCAGTGCTCAGGGTGCTGGGTGTTCAGTACTCGGGATGCTGGATGCTCAGTACTCAGGGTGCTGGGTGCTCAGTGCTTAGGGTGCTGGGTACTCAGTGCTCGGGGCGCTGGGTGCTCAGTACTCAGGATGCTGGGTGCTCAGTGCTCGGGGTGCTGGGTGCTCAGTGCTCAGGGTGCTGGGTGCTCAGTACTCAGGGTGCTGGGTGCTCAGTACTCGGGGTGCTGGGTGCTCAGTACTCAGGGTGCTGGGTGCTCAGTACTCAGGGTGCTGGGTGCTCAGTACTCGGGTGCTGGGTGCTCAGTGCTCAGGGTGCTGGGTGCTCAGTGCTCGGGGTGCTGGGTGCTCAGTGCTCAGTACTCAGGGTGCTGGGTGCTCAGTGCTCGGGGTGCTGGGTGCTCAGTGCTCAGTACTCAGGGTGCTGGGTGCTCAGTGCTCAGGGTGCTGTGTGCTCAGTGCTCAGGGTGCTGGGTGCTCAGTGCTCAGGGTGCTGGGTACTCAGTGCTCAGGGTGCTGGGTGCTCAGTACTCAGGGTGCTGGGTGCTCAGTGCTCAGTTTGCTGGGTGATCAGTGCTCAGGGTGCTGGGTGCTCAGTACTCAGGGTGCTGGGTGCTCAGTTCTCCGGGTGCTGGGTGCTCAGTTCTCGGGGTGCTCGGTGCTCAGTTCTCAGTGATCATATTGCTCAGTGCTCAGTGCTCAGGGTGCTGGGTGTTCAGTACTCAGGGTGCTGGGTGCTCAGTACTCAGGGTGCTGGGTGCTCAGTGCTCAGGGTGCTTTGTGCTCAGTACTTGGGTTGCTCGGTGCTCAGTGCTCAGGTTCCTGGGTGCTCAGTACTCAGGGTGCTGGGTACTCAGTGCTCAGGGTGCTCGGTGCTCAGTACTCGGGGTGCTGGGTGCTCATTCTCGGGGTGCTGGGTGCTCAGTGCTCGGGGTGCTGGGTGCTCAGTACTCAGGGTCCTGGGTGCTCAGTACTCAGGGTGCTGGGTGCTCAGTGCTCAGGGTGCTGGGTGCTCAGTACTTAGGTTGCTCAGTACTCAGGGTGCTGGGTGCTCAAGGCTCGGGGTGCTGGGTGCTCAGTGCTCAGGGTGATCGGTGCTCAGTACTCAGGATGCTGGGTGCTCAGTGCTCAGGGTGCTGGGTGCTCAGTCCTCAGGGTGCTCAGTCCTCAGGGTGTTGGGTGCTCAGTGCTCGGGGTGCTCGGTGCTCTGTACTCAGGGTGCTGAGTGCTCAGTACTCAGGGTGCTGGGTGCTCAGTACTCAGGGTGCTGGGTGCTCAGTGCTCAGGGTGCTTGGTGATCAGTGCTCAGGGTGCTGGGTGCTCAGTGCTCAGGGTGCTGGGTGCTCAGTACTCAGGGAGCTGGGTGCTCAGTGATCGGGGTCCTCGGTGCTCAGTACGTTGGGTGCTCACTACTCAGGGTGCTGGGTGCTCAGTGCTCAGGGTGCTGGGTGCTCAGTGCTCAGGGTGCTCGGTGCTCAGTGCTCAGGGTGCTGGGTGCTCAGTACTCAGGGTGCTGGTTGCTCAGTACTCAGGGTGCTCAGTGCTCAGTACTCAGGGTGCTCAGTGCTCAGTACTCAGGGTGCTCAGTGCTCCGGGTGCTGGGTGCACAGTCCTCAGGGTGCTGGGTGGTCAGTGCTCAGGGTGCTCGGTGCTCAGTGCTCAGGGTGCTGGGTGCTCAGTACTCAGGGTGCTGGGTGCTCAGTGCTCGGGGTGCTTGGTGCTCAGTACTCAGGGTGCTCGGTGCTCAGTACTCAGGGTGCTGGCTGCTCAGTATTCAGGTTGCTGGGTGCTCAATACTCAGGGTACTCAGTGCTTGGGGTGCTGGGTGCTCAGTACTTAGGGTGCTCAGTGCTTGGGGTGTTGGGTGCTCAGTACTCAGGGTGTAGGGTGCTCAGTGATCAGGGTGCTGGGTGCTCAGTACTCGTGGTGCTCAGTGCTCAGTACTCAGGGTGCTTGGTGCTCAGTGCTCAGGGTGCTGGGTGCTCAGTTCTCAGGGTGCTGGCTGCTCGGTGCTCAGGTTGCTGGGTGCTCAGTATTCGGGGTGCTGGGTGCTCAGTACTCAGGGTGCTGGGTGCTCATTGCTTGGGGTGCTGGGTGCTCAGTGCTCGGGGTGCTGGGTGCTCATTGCTCGGGGTGCTTTGTGCTCAGTGCTCGGGGCGCTGGGTGCTCAGTGCTCGGGGCGCTGGGTGTTCAGTGCTCGTGGTGCTCGGAGCTCAGTATTCAGGGTGCTGGGTGCTCAGTGCTCGCGGTGCTCGGTGCTCAGTACGTTGGGTGCTGGGTGCTCAGTGCTCAGGGTGCTGGGTGCTCAGTACTCAGGGTGCTGGGTGCTCAGTGCTCGGGGCGCTGGGTGCTCAATACTCGGGGTGCTCGGAGCTCAGTACTCAGGGTGCTGGGTGCTCAGTGCTCAGGGTGCTGGGTGCTCAGTGCTCAGGGTGCTGGGTGCTCAGTGCTCAGGGTGTTGGGTGCTCAGTACTCAGGGTGCTGCGTGCTCAGTGCTCGGGGTGCTGGGTGCTCAGTGCTCAGTGCTCAGGGTGCTGGGTGCTCAGTACTCAGGGTGCTGGGTGCTCAGTGCTCGGGGTGCTGGGTGCTCAGTGCTCAGGGTGCTGGGTGCTCAGTACTCAGGGTGCTGGGTGCTCAGTACTCAGGGTGCTGGGTGCTCAGTACTCGGGTGCTGGGTGCTCAGTGCTCAGGGTGCTGGGTGCTCAGTGCTCGGGGTGCCGGGTGCTCAGTGCTCAGTACTCAGGGTGCTGGGTGCTCAGTGCTCGGGGTGCTCGGTGCTCAGTACGTTGGGTGCTCAGTGCTCAGGGTGCTGGGTGCTCAGTGCTCAGGGTGCTGGGTGCTCAGTGCTCAGGGTGCTGGGTGCTCAGTGCTCAGGGTGCTGGGTGATCAGTACTCAGGGTGCTGGGTGCTCAGTCTCGGGGTGCTGGGTGCTCAGTGCTCGCGGTGCTGGGTGCTCAGTGCTCGGGGTGCTCGGTGCTCAGTACTCAGGGTGCTGGGTGCTCAGTGCACAAGGTGCTCAGTACTCAGGGTGCTGTGTGTTCAGTGCTCAGGGTGCTGGGTGCTCAGTATTCAGGGTGCTCAGTGCTTAGTACTCAGGGTGCTGGGTGCTCAGTACTCCGGGTGCTGGGTGCTCAGTGCTCGGGGTGCTCGGTGCTCATTGCTCAAGGTGCTGGGTGCTCAGTACTCAGGGTGCTCATTGCTCAGGGTGCTGGGTGCTCAGTACTCAGGGTGCTGGGTGCTCAGTGCTCAGGGTGCTCGGTGCTCGGGGCGCTTTGTGCTCAGTGCTCGTTGTGCTCGGAACTCAGTACTCAGGGTGCTGGGTGCTCAGTGCTTTGGGTGCTTGGTGCTCAGTACTCAGGGTGCTGGGTGCTCAGTGCTCGGGGAGCTCGGTGCTCAGTACGTTGGGTGCTCACTACTCAGGGTGCTGGGTGCTCAGTGCTCAGGGTGCTGGGTGCTGAGTGCTCAGGGTGCTGGGTGCTCAGTGCTCAGGGTGCTGGGTGCTCACTACTCAGGGTGCTGGGTGCTCAGTGCTCGGGGTGCTGGGTGTTCAGTACTCAGGGTGCTGGGTGCTCAGTACTCAGGGTGCTGGGTGCTCAGTACTCAGGGTGCTGGGTGCTCAGTGCTCAGGGTGCTGGGTGCTCAGTACTCAGGGTGCTGGGTGCTCAGTACTCGGGGTGCTGGGTGCTCAGTACTCAGGGTGCTGGGTGCTCAGTACTCAGGGTGCTGGGTGCTCAGTACTCGGATGCTGGGTGAACAGTGCTCAGGGTGCTGGGTGCTCAGTGCTCGGGGTGCTGGGTGCTCAGTGCTCAGTACTCAGGGTGCTGGGTGCTCAGTGCTCGGGGTGCTGGGTGCTCAGTGCTCAGTACTCAGGGTGCTGGGTGCTCAGTGCTCAGGGTGCTGGGTGCTCAGTGCTCAGGGTGCTGGGTGCTCAGTGCTCAGGGTGCTGGGTACTCAGTGCTCAGGGTGATGGGTGCTCAGTACTCAGGGTGCTCAGTGCTCAGTACTCGGGGTGCTGGGTGCTCAGTACTCAGGGTGCTCACTGCTCAGTACTCGGGGTGCTGGGTGCTCAGTGCTCAGGGTGCTCAGTGCTCAGTGCTCGGGGTGCTGGGTGCTCAGTGCTCGGGGCGCTGGGTGCTCAGTTCTCGGGGTGCTGGGTGCTCAGTACTCGGGGTGCTGGGTGCTCAGTGCTCAGGGTGCTCAGTGCTCAGTACTCAGTGCTCAGGGTGCTCAGTGCTCAGTGCTCAGGGTGCTGGGTGTTCAGTACTCGGGATGCTGGATGCTCAGTACTCAGGGTGCTGGGTGCTCAGTGCTTAGGGTGCTGGGTGCTCAGTGCTCGGGGCGCTGGGTGCTCAGTACTCAGGATGCTGGGTGCTCAGTGCTCGGGGTGCTGGGTGCTCAGTGCTCAGGGTGCTGGGTGCTCAGTACTCAGGGTGCTGGGTGCTCAGTACTCGGGGTGCTGGGTGCTCAGTACTCAGGGTGCTGGGTGCTCAGTACTCAGGGTGCTGGGTGCTCAGTACTCGGGTGCTGGGTGCTCAGTGCTCAGGGTGCTGGGTGCTCAGTGCTCGGGGTGCTGGGTGCTCAGTGCTCAGTACTCAGGGTGCTGGGTGAACAGTGCTCGGGGTGCTGGGTGCTCAGTGCTCAGTACTCAGGGTGCTGGGTGCTCAGTGCTCAGGGTGCTGTGTGCTCAGTGCTCAGGGTGCTGGGTGCTCAGTGCTCAGGGTGCTGGGTACTCAGTGCTCAGGGTGCTGGGTGCTCAGTACTCAGGTTGCTGGGTGCTCAGTACTCAGGGTGCTGGGTGCTCAGTGCTCAGGGTGTTTGGTGATCAGTGCTCAGGGTGCGGGGTGCTCAGTGCTCAGGGTGCTGGGTGCTCAGTGCTCAGGGTGCTGGGTGCTCAGTACTCAGGGAGCTGGGTGCTCAGTGATCGGGGTGCTCGGTGCTCAGTATGTTGGGTGCTCACTACTCAGGGTGCTGGGTGCTCAGTGCTCAGGGTGCTGGGTGCTCAGTGCTCAGGGTGCTCGGTGCTCAGTGCTCAGGGTGCTGGGTGCTCAGTACTCAGGGTGCTGGTTGCTCAGTACTCAGGGTGCTCAGTGCTCAGTACTCAGGGTGCTCAGTGCTCAGTACTCAGGGTGCTCAGTGCTCCGGGTGCTGGGTGCTCAGTCCTCAGGGTGCTGGGTGGTCAGTGCTCAGGGTGCTCGGTGCTCAGTGCTCAGGGTGCTGGGTGCTCAGTACTCAGGGTGCTGGGTGCTCAGTGCTCGGGGTGCTGGGTGCTCAGTACTCAGGGTGCTCGGTGCTCAGTTCTCAGGGTGCTGTGTGTTCAGTGCTCAGGGTGCTGGGTACTCAGTATTCAGGGTGCTCGGTGCTTAGTACTCAGGGCGCTGGGTGCTCAGTACTCCGGGTGCTGGGTGCTCAGTGCTCAAGGTGCTGGGTGCTCAGTACTCAAGTTGCTCATTGCTCAGGGTGCTGGGTGCTCAGTACTCAGGGTGCTGGGTGCTCAGTGCTCAGGGTGCTCGGTGCTCGGGGCGCAGGGTGCTCAGTGCTCGGGGTGCTCGGAGCTCAGTACTCAGGGTGCAGGGTGCTCAGTACTCAGGGTGCTGGGTGCTCAGTACTCAGGGTGCTGGGTGCTCAGTGCTCAGGGTGCTCAGTGCTCAGTACTCAGTGCTCAGGGTGCTCAGTGCTCAGTGCTCAGGGTGCTGGGTGTTCAGTACTCGGGATGCTGGATGCTCAGTACTCAGGGTGCTGGGTGCTCAGTGCTTAGGGTGCTGGGTACTCAGTGCTCGGGGCGCTGGGTGCTCAGTACTCAGGATGCTGGGTGCTCAGTGCTCGGGGTGCTGGGTGCTCAGTGCTCAGGGTGCTGGGTGCTCAGTACTCAGGGTGCTGGGTGCTCAGTACTCGGGGTGCTGGGTGCTCAGTACTCAGGGTGCTGGGTGCTCAGTACTCAGGGTGCTGGGTGCTCAGTACTCGGGTGCTGGGTGCTCAGTGCTCAGGGTGCTGGGTGCTCAGTGCTCGGGGTGCTGGGTGCTCAGTGCTCAGTACTCAGGGTGCTGGGTGCTCAGTGCTCGGGGTGCTGGGTGCTCAGTGCTCAGTACTCAGGGTGCTGGGTGCTCAGTGCTCAGGGTGCTGTGTGCTCAGTGCTCAGGGTGCTGGGTGCTCAGTGCTCAGGGTGCTGGGTACTCAGTGCTCAGGGTGCTGGGTGCTCAGTACTCAGGTTGCTGGGTGCTCAGTACTCAGGGTGCTGGGTGCTCAGTGCTCAGGGTGTTTGGTGATCAGTGCTCAGGGTGCGGGGTGCTCAGTGCTCAGGGTGCTGGGTGCTCAGTGCTCAGGGTGCTGGGTGCTCAGTACTCAGGGAGCTGGGTGCTCAGTGATCGGGGTGCTCGGTGCTCAGTACGTTGGGTGCTCACTACTCAGGGTGCTGGGTGCTCAGTGCTCAGGGTGCTGGGTGCTCAGTGCTCAGGGTGCTCGGTGCTCAGTGCTCAGGGTGCTGGGTGCTCAGTACTCAGGGTGCTGGTTGCTCAGTACTCAGGGTGCTCAGTGCTCAGTACTCAGGGTGCTCAGTGCTCAGTACTCAGGGTGCTCAGTGCTCCGGGTGCTGGGTGCTCAGTCCTCAGGGTGCTGGGTGGTCAGTGCTCAGGGTGCTCGGTGCTCAGTGCTCAGGGTGCTGGGTGCTCAGTACTCAGGGTGCTGGGTGCTCAGTGCTCGGGGTGCTGGGTGCTCAGTACTCAGGGTGCTCGGTGCTCAGTTCTCAGGGTGCTGTGTGTTCAGTGCTCAGGGTGCTGGGTACTCAGTATTCAGGGTGCTCGGTGCTTAGTACTCAGGGCGCTGGGTGCTCAGTACTCCGGGTGCTGGGTGCTCAGTGCTCAAGGTGCTGGGTGCTCAGTACTCAAGTTGCTCATTGCTCAGGGTGCTGGGTGCTCAGTACTCAGGGTGCTGGGTGCTCAGTGCTCAGGGTGCTCGGTGCTCGGGGCGCAGGGTGCTCAGTGCTCGGGGTGCTCGGAGCTCAGTACTCAGGGTGCAGGGTGCTCAGTACTCAGGGTGCTGGGTGCTCAGTACTCAGGGTGCTGGGTGCTCAGTGCTCAGGGTGCTGGGTGATCAGTGCTCAGGGTGCTGGGTGCTCAGTACTCAGGGTGCTGGGTGTTCAGTACTCAGGGTGCTGGGTGCTCAGTACTCAGGGTGCTGGGTGCTCAGTGCTCAGGGTGCTTTGTGCTCAGTACTCCGGGTGCTGGGTGCTCAGTGCTCGGGGTGCTCGGTGCTCATTGCTCAAGGTGCTGGGTGCTCAGTACTCAGGGTGCTCATTGCTCAGGGTGCTGGGTGCTCAGTACTCAGGGTGCTGGGTGCTCAGTGCTCAGGGTGCTCGGTGCTCGGGGCGCTGGGTGCTCAGTGCTCGTTGTGCTCGGAACTCAGTACTCAGGGTGCTGGGTGCTCAGTGCTCTGGGTGCTTGGTGCTCAGTACTCAGGGTGCTGGGTGCTCAGTGCTCGGGGAGCTCGGTGCTCAGTACGTTGGGTGCTCACTACTCAGGGTGCTGGGTGCTCAGTGCTCAGGGTGCTGGGTGCTGAGTGCTCGGGGTGCTGGGTGCTCAGTGCTCAGGGTGCTGGGTGCTCACTACTCAGGGTGCTGGGTGCTCAGTGATCGGGGTGCTGGGTGTTCAGTACTCAGGGTGCTGGGTGCTCAGTACTTAGGGTGCTGGGTGCTCAGTGCTCAGGGTGCTGGGTGCTCAGTACTCAGGGTGCTGGGTGCTCAGTACTCGGGGTGCTGGGTGCTCAGTACTCAGGGTGCTGGGTGCTCAGTACTCAGGGTGCTGGGTGCTCAGTACTCGGATGCTGGGTGCTCAGTGCTCAGGGTGCTGGGTGCTCAGTGCTCGGGGTGCTGGGTGCTCAGTGCTCAGTACTCAGGGTGCTGGGTGCTCAGTGCTCGGGGTGCTGGGTGCTCAGTGCTCAGTACTCAGGGTGCTGGGTGCTCAGTGCTCAGGGTGCTGGGTGCTCAGTGCTCAGGGTGCTGGGTGCTCAGTGCTCAGGGTGCTGGGTACTCAGTGCTCAGGGTGATGGGTGCTCAGTACTCAGGGTGCTCAGTGCTCAGTACTCGGGGTGTTGGGTGCTCAGTACTCAGGGTGCTCACTGCTCAGTACTCGGGGTGCTGGGTGCTCAGTGCTCAGGGTGCTCAGTGCTCAGTGCTCGGGGTGCTGGGTGCTCAGTGCTCGGGGCGCTGGGTGCTCAGTTCTCGGGGTGCTGGGTGCTCAGTACTCGGGGTGCTGGGTGCTCAGTGCTCAGGGTGCTCAGTGCTCAGTACTCAGTGCTCAGGGTGCTCAGTGCTCAGTGCTCAGGGTGCTGGGTGTTAAGTACTCGGGATGCTGGATGCTCAGTACTCAGGGTGCTGGGAGCTCAGTGCTTAGGGTGCTGGGTGCTCAGTGCTCGGGGCGCTGGGTGCTCAGTACTCAGGATGCTGGGTGCTCAGTGCTCGGGGTGCTGGGTGCTCAGTGCTCAGGGTGCTGGGTGCTCAGTACTCAGGGTGCTGGGTGCTCAGTACTCGGGGTGCTGGGTGCTCAGTACTCAGGGTGCTGGGTGCTCAGTACTCAGGGTGCTGGGTGCTCAGTACTCGGGTGCTGGGTGCTCAGTGCTCAGGGTGCTGGGTGCTCAGTGCTCGGGGTGCTGGGTGCTCAGTGCTCAGTACTCAGGGTGCTGGGTGCTCAGTGCTCGGGGTGCTGGGTGCTCAGTGCTCAGTACTCAGGGTGCTGGGTGCTCAGTGCTCAGGGTGCTGTGTGCTCAGTGCTCAGGGTGCTGGGTGCTCAGTGCTCAGGGTGCTGGGTACTCAGTGCTCAGGGTGCTGGGTGCTCAGTACTCAGGGTGCTGGGTGCTCAGTACTCAGGGTGCTGGGTGCTCAGTGCTCAGGGTGTTTGGTGATCAGTGCTCAGGGTGCGGGGTGCTCAGTTCTCAGGGTGCTGGGTGCTCAGTGCTCAGGGTGCTGGGTGCTCAGTACTCAGGGAGCTGGGTGCTCAGTGATCGGGGTGCTCGGTGCTCAGTACGTTGGGTGCTCACTACTCAGGGTGCTGGGTGCTCAGTGCTCAGGGTGCTGGGTGCTCAGTGCTCAGGGTGCTCGGTGCTCAGTGCTCAGGGTGCTGGGTGCTCAGTACTCAGGGTGCTGGTTGCTCAGTACTCAGGGTGCTCAGTGCTCAGTACTCAGGGTGCTCAGTGCTCAGTACTCAGGGTGCTCAGTGCTCCGGGTGCTGGGTGCTCAGTCCTCAGGGTGCTGGGTGGTCAGTGCTCAGGGTGCTCGGTGCTCAGTGCTCAGGGTGCTGGGTGCTCAGTACTCAGGGTGCTGGGTGCTCAGTGCTCGGGGTGCTGGGTGCTCAGTACTCAGGGTGCTCGGTGCTCAGTTCTCAGGGTGCTGTGTGTTCAGTGCTCAGGGTGCTGGGTACTCAGTATTCAGGGTGCTCGGTGCTTAGTACTCAGGGCGCTGGGTGCTCAGTACTCCGGGTGCTGGGTGCTCAGTGCTCAAGGTGCTGGGTGCTCAGTACTCAAGTTGCTCATTGCTCAGGGTGCTGGGTGCTCAGTACTCAGGGTGCTGGGTGCTCAGTGCTCAGGGTGCTCGGTGCTCGGGTCGCTGGGTGCTCAGTGCTCGGGGTGCTCGGAGCTCAGTACTCAGGGTGCAGGGTGCTCAGTACTCAGGGTGCTGGGTGCTCAGTACTCAGGGTGCTGGGTGCTCAGTGCTCAGGGTGCTGGGTGATCAGTGCTCAGGGTGCTGGGTGCTCAGTACTCAGGGTGCTGGGTGTTCAGTACTCAGGGTGCTGGGTGCTCAGTACTCAGGGTGCTGGGTGCTCAGTGCTCAGGGTGCTTTGTGCTCAGTACTTGGGTTGCTCGGTGCTCAGTGCTCAGGGTCCTGGGTGCTCAGTACTCAGGGTGCTGGGTACTCAGTGCTCAGGGTGCTCGGTGCTCAGTACTCGGGGTGCTGGGTGCTCATTCTCGGGGTGCTGGGTGCTCAGTGCTCGGGGTGCTGGGTGCTCAGTACTCAGGGTGCTGTGTGCTCAGTGCTCAGGGTGCTGGGTGCTCAGTGCTCAGGGTGCTGGGTACTCAGTGCTCAGGGTGCTGGGTGCTCAGTACTCAGGGTGCTGGGTGCTCAGTACTCAGGGTGATGGGTGCTCAGTGCTCAGGGTGTTTGGTGATCAGTGCTCAGGGTGCTGGGTGCTCAGTGCTCAGGGTGCTGGGTGCTCAGTGCTCAGGGTGCTGGGTGCTCAGTACTCAGGGAGCTGGGTGCTCAGTGATCGGGGTGCTCGGTGCTCAGTACGTTGGGTGCTCACTACTCAGGGTGCTGGGTGCTCAGTGCTCAGGGTGCTGGGTGCTCAGTGCTCAGGGTGCTCGGTTCTCAGTGCTCAGGGTGCTGGGTGCTCAGTACTCAGGGTGCTGGTTGCTCAGTACTCAGGGTGCTCAGTGCTCAGTACTCAGGGTGCTCAGTGCTCAGTACTCAGGGTGCTCAGTGCTCGGGGTGCTGGGTGCTCAGTACTCAGGGTGCTCGGTGCTCAGTTCTCAGGGTGCTGTGTGTTCAGTGCTCAGGGTGCTGGGTACTCAGTATTCAGGGTGCTCGGTGCTTAGTACTCAGGGCGCTGGGTGCTCAGTACTCCGGGTGCTGGGTGCTCAGTGCTCAAGGTGCTGGGTGCTCAGTACTCAAGTTGCTCATTGCTCAGGGTGCTGGGTGCTCAGTACTCAGGGTGCTGGGTGCTCAGTGCTCAGGGTGCTCGGTGCTCGGGGCGCAGGGTGCTCAGTGCTCGGGGTGCTCGGAGCTCAGTACTCAGGGTGCAGGGTGCTCAGTACTCAGGGTGCTGGGTGCTCAGTACTCAGGGTGCTGGGTGCTCAGTGCTCAGGGTGCTCAGTGCTCAGTACTCAGTGCTCAGGGTGCTCAGTGCTCAGTGCTCAGGGTGCTGGGTGTTCAGTACTCGGGATGCTGGATGCTCAGTACTCAGGGTGCTGGGTGCTCAGTGCTTAGGGTGCTGGGTACTCAGTGCTCGGGGCGCTGGGTGCTCAGTACTCAGGATGCTGGGTGCTCAGTGCTCGGGGTGCTGGGTGCTCAGTGCTCAGGGTGCTGGGTGCTCAGTACTCAGGGTGCTGGGTGCTCAGTACTCGGGGTGCTGGGTGCTCAGTACTCAGGGTGCTGGGTGCTCAGTACTCAGGGTGCTGGGTGCTCAGTACTCGGGTGCTGGGTGCTCAGTGCTCAGGGTGCTGGGTGCTCAGTGCTCGGGGTGCTTGGTGCTCAGTGCTCAGTACTCAGGGTGCTGGGTGCTCAGTGCTCGGGGTGCTGGGTGCTCAGTGCTCAGTACTCAGGGTGCTGGGTGCTCAGTGCTCAGGGTGCTGTGTGCTCAGTGCTCAGGGTGCTGGGTGCTCAGTGCTCAGGGTGCTGGGTACTCAGTGCTCAGGGTGCTGGGTGCTCAGTACTCAGGTTGCTGGGTGCTCAGTACTCAGGGTGCTGGGTGCTCAGTGCTCAGGGTGTTTGGTGATCAGTGCTCAGGGTGCGGGGTGCTCAGTGCTCAGGGTGCTGGGTGCTCAGTGCTCAGGGTGCTGGGTGCTCAGTACTCAGGGAGCTGGGTGCTCAGTGATCGGGGTGCTCGGTGCTCAGTACGTTGGGTGCTCACTACTCAGGGTGCTGGGTGCTCAGTGCTCAGGGTGCTGGGTGCTCAGTGCTCAGGGTGCTCGGTGCTCAGTGCTCAGGGTGCTGGGTGCTCAGTACTCAGGGTGCTGGTTGCTCAGTACTCAGGGTGCTCAGTGCACAGTACTCAGGGTGCTCAGTGCTCAGTACTCAGGGTGCTCAGTGCTCCGGGTGCTGGGTGCTCAGTCCTCAGGGTGCTGGGTGGTCAGTGCTCAGGGTGCTCGGTGCTCAGTGCTCAGGGTGCTGGGTGCTCAGTACTCAGGGTGCTGGGTGCTCAGTGCTCGGGGTGCTGGGTGCTCAGTACTCAGGGTGCTCGGTGCTCAGTTCTCAGGGTGCTGTGTGTTCAGTGCTCAGGGTGCTGGGTACTCAGTATTCAGGGTGCTCGGTGCTTAGTACTCAGGGCGCTGGGTGCTCAGTACTCCGGGTGCTGGGTGCTCAGTGCTCAAGGTGCTGGGTGCTCAGTACTCAAGTTGCTCATTGCTCAGGGTGCTGGGTGCTCAGTACTCAGGGTGCTGGGTGCTCAGTGCTCAGGGTGCTCGGTGCTCGGGGCGCAGGGTGCTCAGTGCTCGGGGTGCTCGGAGCTCAGTACTCAGGGTGCAGGGTGCTCAGTACTCAGGGTGCTGGGTGCTCAGTACTCAGGGTGCTGGGTGCTCAGTGCTCAGGGTGCTGGGTGATCAGTGCTCAGGGTGCTGGGTGCTCAGTACTCAGGGTGCTGGGTGTTCAGTACTCAGGGTGCTGGGTGCTCAGTACTCAGGGTGCTGGGTGCTCAGTGCTCAGGGTGCTTTGTGCTCAGTACTCCGGGTGCTGGGTGCTCAGTGCTCGGGGTGCTCGGTGCTCATTGCTCAAGGTGCTGGGTGCTCAGTACTCAGGGTGCTCATTGCTCAGGGTGCTGGGTGATCAGTAATCAGGGTGCTGGGTGCTCAGTGCTCAGGGTGCTGGGTGCTCAGTGCTCTGGGTGCTTGGTGCTCAGTACTCAGGGTGCTGGGTGCTCAGTGCTCGGGGAGCTCGGTGCTCAGTACGTTGGGTGCTCACTACTCAGGGTGCTGGGTGCTCAGTGCTCAGGGTGCTGGGTGCTGAGTGCTCGGGGTGCTGGGTGCTCAGTGCTCAGGGTGCTGGGTGCTCACTACTCAGGCTGCTGGGTGCTCAGTGATCGGGGTGCTGTGTGTTCAGTACTCAGGGTGCTGGGTGCTCAGTACTCAGGGTGCTGGGTGCTCAGTGCTCAGGGTGCTGGGTGCTCAGTACTCAGGGGGCTGGGTGCTCAGTACTCGGGGTGCTGGGTGCTCAGTACTCAGGGTGCTGGGTGCTCAGTACTCGGATGCTGGGTGCTCAGTGCTCAGGGTGCTGGGTGCTCAGTGCTCGGGGTGCTGGGTGCTCAGTGCTCAGTACTCAGGGTGCTGGGTGCTCAGTGCTCGGGGTGCTGGGTGCTCAGTGCTCAGTACTCAGGGTGCTGGGTGCTCAGTGCTCAGGGTGCTGGGTGCTCAGTGCTCAGGGTGCTGGGTGCTCAGTGCTCAGGGTGCTGGGTACTCAGTGCTCAGGGTGATGGGTGCTCAGTACTCAGGGTGCTCAGTGCTCAGTACTCGGGGTGTTGGGTGCTCAGTACTCAGGGTGCTCACTGCTCAGTACTCGGGGTGCTGGGTGCTCAGTGCTCAGGGTGCTCAGTGCTCAGTGCTCGGGGTGCTGGGTGCTCAGTGCTCGGGGCGCTGGGTGCTCAGTTCTCGGGGTGCTGGGTGCTCAGTACTCGGGGTGCTGGGTGCTCAGTGCTCAGGGTGCTCAGTGCTCAGTACTCAGTGCTCAGGGTGCTCAGTGCTCAGTGCTCAGGGTGCTGGGTGTTAAGTACTCGGGATGCTGGATGCTCAGTACTCAGGGTGCTGGGAGCTCAGTGCTTAGGGTGCTGGGTGCTCAGTGCTCGGGGCGCTGGGTGCTCAGTACTCAGGATGCTGGGTGCTCAGTGCTCGGGGTGCTGGGTGCTCAGTGCTCAGGGTGCTGGGTGCTCAGTACTCAGGGTGCTGGGTGCTCAGTACTCGGGGTGCTGGGTGCTCAGTACTCAGGGTGCTGGGTGCTCAGTACTCAGGGTGCTGGGTGCTCAGTACTCGGGTGCTGGGTGCTCAGTGCTCAGGGTGCTGGGTGCTCAGTGCTCGGGGTGCTGGGTGCTCAGTGCTCAGTACTCAGGGTGCTGGGTGCTCAGTGTTCGGGGTGCTGGGTGCTCAGTGCTCAGTACTCAGGGTGCTGGGTGCTCAGTGCTCAGGGTGCTGTGTGCTCAGTGCTCAGGGTGCTGGGTGCTCAGTGCTCAGGGTGCTGGGTACTCAGTGCTCAGGGTGCTGGGTGCTCAGTACTCAGGGTGCTGGGTGCTCAGTACTCAGGGTGCTGGGTGCTCAGTGCTCAGGGTGTTTGGTGATCAGTGCTCAGGGTGCGGGGTGCTCAGTTCTCAGGGTGCTGGGTGCTCAGTGCTCAGGGTGCTGGGTGCTCAGTACTCAGGGAGCTGGGTGCTCAGTGATCGGGGTGCTCGGTGCTCAGTACGTTGGGTGCTCACTACTCAGGGTGCTGGGTGCTCAGTGCTCAGGGTGCTGGGTGCTCAGTGCTCAGGGTGCTCGGTGCTCAGTGCTCAGGGTGCTGGGTGCTCAGTACTCAGGGTGCTGGTTGCTCAGTACTCAGGGTGCTCAGTGCTCAGTACTCAGGGTGCTCAGTGCTCAGTACTCAGGGTGCTCAGTGCTCCGGGTGCTCGGTGCTCAGTCCTCAGGGTGCTGGGTGGTCAGTGCTCAGGGTGCTCGGTGCTCAGTGCTCAGGGTGCTGGGTGCTCAGTACTCAGGGTGCTGGGTGCTCAGTGCTCGGGGTGCTGGGTGCTCAGTACTCAGGGTGCTCGGTGCTCAGTTCCCAGGGTGCTGTGTGTTCAGTGCTCAGGGTGCTGGGTACTCAGTATTCAGGGTGCTCGGTGCTTAGTACTCAGGGCGCTGGGTGCTCAGTACTCCGGGTGCTGGGTGCTCAGTGCTCAAGGTGCTGGGTGCTCAGTACTCAAGTTGCTCATTGCTCAGGGTGCTGGGTGCTCAGTACTCAGGGTGCTGGGTGCTCAGTGCTCAGGGTGCTCGGTGCTCGGGTCGCTGGGTGCTCAGTGCTCGGGGTGCTCGGAGCTCAGTACTCAGGGTGCAGGGTGCTCAGTACTCAGGGTGCTGGGTGCTCAGTACTCAGGGTGCTGGGTGCTCAGTGCTCAGGGTGCTGGGTGATCAGTGCTCAGGGTGCTGGGTGCTCAGTACTCAGGGTGCTGGGTGTTCAGTACTCAGGGTGCTGGGTGCTCAGTACTCAGGGTGCTGGGTGCTCAGTGCTCAGGGTGCTTTGTGCTCAGTACTTGGGTTGCTCGGTGCTCAGTGCTCAGGGTCCTGGGTGCTCAGTACTCAGGGTGCTGGGTACTCAGTGCTCAGGGTGCTCGGTGCTCAGTATTCGGGGTGCTGGGTGCTCATTCTCGGGGTGCTGGGTGCTCAGTGCTCGGGGTGCTGGGTGCTCAGTACTCAGGGTGCTGTGTGCTCAGTGCTCAGGGTGCTGGGTGCTCAGTGCTCAGGGTGCTGGGTACTCAGTGCTCAGGGTGCTGGGTGCTCAGTACTCAGGGTGCTGGGTGCTCAGTACTCAGGGTGTTTGGTGATCAGTGCTCAGGGTGCTGGGTGCTCAGTGCTCAGGGTGCTGGGTGCTCAGTGCTCAGGGTGCTGGGTGCTCAGTACTCAGGGAGCTGGGTGCTCAGTGATCGGGGTGCTCGGTGCTCAGTACTTTGGGTGCTCACTACTCAGGGTGCTGGGTGCTCAGTGCTCAGGGTGCTGGGTGCTCAGTGCTCAGGGTGCTCGGTTCTCAGTGCTCAGGGTGCTGGGTGCTCAGTACTCAGGGTGCTGGTTGCTCAGTACTCAGGGTGCTCAGTGCTCAGTACTCAGGGTGCTCAGTGCTCAGTACTCAGGGTGCTCAGTGCTCCGGGTGCTGGGTGCTCAGTCCTCAGGGTGCTGGGTGGTCAGTGCTCAGGGTGCTCGGTGCTCAGTGCTCAGGGTGCTGGGTGCTCAGTGCTCAGGGTGCTGGGTGCTCAGTGCTCGGGGTTCTGGGTGCTCAGTACTCAGGGAGCTGGGTGCTCAGTGATCGGGGTGCTCGGTGCTCAGTACGTTGGGTGCTCACTACTCAGGGTGCTGGGTGCTCAGTGCTCAGGGTGCTGGGTGCTCAGTTCTCAGGGTGCTCGGTGCTCAGTGCTCAGGGTGCTGGGTGCTCAGTACTCAGGGTGCTGGTTGCTCAGTACTCAGGGTGCTCAGTGCTCAGTACTCAGGGTGCTCAGTGCTCAGTACTCAGGGTGCTCAGTGCTCCGAGTGCTGGGTGCTCAGTCCTCAGGGTGCTGGGTGGTCAGTGCTCAGGGTGCTCGGTGCTCAGTGCTCAGGGTGCTGGGTGCTCAGTACTCAGGGTGCTGGGTGCTCAGTGCTCGGTTTGCTGGGTGCTCAGTACTCAGGGTGCTCGGTGCTCAGTACTCAGGGTGCTGGCTGCTCAGTACTCAGGTTGCTGGGTGCTCAATACTCAGGGTACTCAGTGCTTGGGGTGCTGGGTGCTCAGTACTTAGGGTGCTCAGTGCTTGGGGTGTTGGGTGCTCAGTACTCAGGGTGTAGGGTGCTCAGTGATCAGGGTGCTGTGTGCTCAGTACTCGTGGTGCTCAGTGCTCAGTACTCAGGGTGCTTGGTGCTCATTGCTCAGGGTGCTGGGTGCTCAGTGCTCAGGGTGCTGGCTGCTCGGTGCTCAGGTTGCTGGGTGCTCAGTATTCGGGGTGCTGGGTGCTCAGTACTCAGGGTGCTGGGTGCTCATTGCTTGGGGTGCTGGGTGCTCAGTGCTCGGGGTGCTGGGTGCTCATTGCTCAGGGTGCTTTGTGCTCAGTGCTCAGGGCGCTGGGTGCTCAGTGCTCGGGGCGCTGGGTGTTCAGTGCTCGGGGTGCTTGGAGCTCAGTAATCAGGGTGCTGGGTGCTCAGTGCTCGGGGTGCTCGGTGCTCAGTACGTTGGGTGCTGGGTGCTCAGTGCTCAGGGTGCTGGGTGCTCAGTACTCAGGGTGCTGGGTGCTCAGTGCTCGGGGCGCTGGGTGCTCAATGCTCGGGGTGCTCGGAGCTCAGTACTCAGGGTGCTGGGTGCTCAGTGCTCAGGGTGCTGGGTGCTCAGTGCTCAGGATGCTGGGTGCTCAGTGCACAGTGTGTTGGGTGCTCAGTACTCAGGGTGCTGCGTGCTCAGTGCTCGGGGTGCTGGGTGCTCAGTGCTCAGTGCTCAGGGTGCTGGGTGCTCAGTACTCAGGGTGCTGGGTGCTCAGTGCTCGGGGTGCTGGGTGCTCAGTGCTCAGGGTGCTGGGTGCTCAGTACTCAGGGTGCTGGGTGCTCAGTACTCAGGGTGCTGGTTGCTCAGTACTCGGGTGCTGGGTGCTCAGTGCTCATGGTGCTGGGTGCTCAGTGCTCGGGGTGCCGGGTGCTCAGTGCTCAGTACTCAGGGTGCTGGGTGCTCAGTGCTCGGGGTGCTCGGTGCTCAGTACGTTGGGTGCTCACTACTCAGGGTGCTGGGTGCTCAGTGCTCAGGGTGCTGGGTGCTCAGTGCTCGGGGTGCTGGGTGCTCAGTACTCAGGGTGCTGTGTGTTCAGTGCTCAGGGTGCTGGGTACTCAGTTTTCAGGGTGCTCGGTGCTTAGTACTCAGGGCGCTGGGTGCTCAGTACTCCGGGTGCTGGGTGCTCAGTGCTCAGGGTGATCGGTGCTCAGTACTCAGGGTGCTGGGTGCTCAGTGCTCAGGGTGCTGGGTGCTCAGTCCTCAGGGTGCTCAGTCCTCAGGGTGTTGGGTGCTCAGTGCTCGGGCTGCTCGGTGCTCTGTACTCAGGGTGCTGAGTGCTCAGTACTCAGGGTGCTGGGTGCTCAGTACTCAGGGTGCTGGGTGCTCAGTGCTCAGGGTGCTTGGTGATCAGTGCTCAGGGTGCTGGGTGCTCAGTGCTCAGGGTGCTGGGTGCTCAGTGCTCGGGGTGCTGGGTGCTCAGTACTCAGGGAGCTGGGTGCTCAGTGATCGGGGTGCTCGGTGCTCAGTACGTTGGGTGCTCACTACTCAGGGTGCTGGGTGCTCAGTGCTCAGGGTGCTGGGTGCTCAGTGCTCAGGGTGCTCGGTGCTCAGTGCTCAGGGTGCTGGGTGCTCAGTACTCAGGGTGCTGGTTGCTCAGTACTCAGGGTGCTCAGTGCTCAGTACTCAGGGTGCTCAGTGCTCAGTACTCAGAATGCTCAGTGCTCCGGGTGCTGGGTGCTCAGTCCTCAGGGTGCTGGGTGGTCAGTGCTCAGGGTGCTCGGTGCTCAGTGCTCAGGGTGCTGGGTGCTCAGTACTCAGGGTGCTGGGTGCTCAGTGCTCGGGGTGCTGGGTGCTCAGTACTCAGGGTGCTCGGTGCTCAGTACTCAGGGTGCTGGCTGCTCAGTACTCAGGTTGCTGGGTGCTCAATACTCAGGGTACTCAGTGTTTGGGGTGCTGGGTGCTCAGTACTTAGGGTGCTCAGTGCTTGGGGTGTTGGGTGCTCAGTACTCAGGGTGTAGGGTGCTCAGTGATCAGGGTGCTGGGTGCTCAGTACTCGTGGTGCTCAGTGCTCAGTACTCAGGGTGCTTGGTGCTCAGTGCTCAGGGTGCTGGGTGCTCAGTGCTCAGGGTGCTGGCTGCTCGGTGCTCAGGTTGCTGGGTGCTCAGTATTCGGGGTGCTGGGTGCTCAGTACTCAGGGTGCTGGGTGCTCATTGCTTGGGGTGCTGGGTGCTCAGTGCTCGGGGTGCTGGGTGCTCATTGCTCGGGGTGCTTTTTGCTCAGTGCTCGGGGCGCTGGGTGCTCAGTGCTCGGGGCGCTGGGTGTTCAGTGCTCGGGGTGCTCGGAGCTCAGTACTCAGGGTGCTGGGTGCTCAGTGCTCAGTGTGCTGGGTGCTCAGTGCTCAGGGTGCTGGGTGCTCAGTGCTCAGGGTGTTGGGTGCTCAGTACTCAGGGTGCTGCGTGCTCAGTGCTCGGGGTGCTGGGTGCTCAGTGCTCAGTGCTCAGGGTGCTGGGTGCTCAGTACTCAGGGTGCTGGGTGCTCAGTGCTCGGGGTGCTGGGTGCTCAGTGCTCAGGGTGCTGGGTGCTCAGTACTCAGGGTGCTGGGTGCTCAGTACTCGGGTGCTGGGTGCTCAGTGCTCAGGGTGCTGGGTGCTCAGTGCTCGGGGTGCCGGGTGCTCAGTGCTCAGTACTCAGGGTGCTGGGTGCTCAGTGCTCGAGGTGCTCGGTGCTCAGTACGTTGGGTGCTCACTACTCAGGGTGCTGGGTGCTCAGTGCTCAGGGTGCTGGGTGCTCAGTGCTCAGGGTGCTGGGTGCTCAGTGCTCAGGGTGCTGGGTGCTCAGTACTCAGGGTGCTGGGTGCTCAGTCTCGGGGTGCTGGGTGCTCAGTGCTCGCGGTGCTGGGTGCTCAGTGCTCGGGGTGCTCGATGCTCAGTACTCAGGGTGCTGGGTGCTCAGTGCACGAGGTGCTCAGTACTCAGGGTGCTGTGTGTTCAGTGCTCAGGGTGCTGGGTGCTCAGTATTCAGGGTGCTCAGTGCTTAGTACTCAGGGTGCTGGGTGCTCAGTACTCCGGGTGCTGGGTGCTCAGTGCTCGGGGTGCTCGGTGCTCATTGCTCAAGGTGCTGGGTGCTCAGTACTCAGGGTGCTCATTGCTCAGGGTGCTGGGTGCTCAGTACTCAGGGTGCTGGGTGCTCAGTGCTCAGGGTGCTCGGTGCTCGGGGCGCTGGGTGCTCAGTGCTCGGCGTGCTCGGAACTCAGTACTCAGGGTGCTGGGTGCTCAGTGCTCTGGGTGCTTGGTGCTCAGTACTCAGGGTGCTGGGTGCTCAGTGCTCGGGGAGCTCGGTGCTCAGTACGTTGGGTGCTCACTACTCAGGGTGCTGGGTGCTCAGTGCTCAGGGTGCTGGGTGCTGAGTGCTCAGGGTGCTGGGTGCTCAGTGTTCAGGGTGCTGGGTGCTCACTACTCAGGGTGCTGGGTGCTCAGTGATCGGGGTGCTGGGTGTTCAGTTCTCAGGGTGCTGGGTGCTCAGTACTCAGGGTGCTGGGTGCTCAGTACTCGGGGTGCTGGGTGCTCAGTACTCAGGGTGCTGGGTGCTCAGTACTCAGGGTGCTGGGTGCTCAGTACTCGGATGCTGGGTGCTCAGTGCTCAGGGTGCTGGGTGCTCAGTGCTCGGGGTGCTGGGTGCTCAGTGCTCAGTACTCAGGGTGCTGGGTGCTCAGTGCTCGGGGTGCTGGGTGCTCAGTGCTCAGTACTCAGGGTGCTGGGTGCTCAGTGCTCAGGGTGCTGGGTGCTCAATGCTCAGGGTGCTGGGTGCTCAGTGCTCGGATGCTGGGTGCTCAGTGCTCAGGGTGCTGGGTGCTCAGTGCTCGGGGTGCTGGGTGCTCAGTGCTCAGTACTCAGGGTGCTGGGTGCTCAGTGCTCGGGGTGCTGGGTGCTCAGTGCTCAGTACTCAGGGTGCTGGGTGCTCAGTGCTCAGGGTGCTGGGTGCTCAATGCTCAGGGTGCTGGGTGCTCAGTGCTCAGGGTGCTGGGTACTCAGTGCTCAGGGTGCTGGGTGTTCAGTACTCGGGATGCTGGATGCTCAGTACTCAGGGTGCTGGGTGCTCAGTGGTTAGGGTGCTGGGTGCTCAGTGCTCGGGGCGCTGGGTGCTCAGTACTCAGGGTGCTGGGTGCTCAGTGCTCGGGGTGCTGGGTGCTCAGTGCTCAGGGTGCTGGGTGCTCAGTACTCAGGGTGCTGGGTGCTCAGTACTCGGGGTGCTGGGTGCTCAGTACTCAGGGTGCTGGGTGCTCAGTACTCAGGGTGCTGGGTGCTCAGTACTCGGGTGCTGGGTGCTTAGTGCTCAGGGTGCTGGGTGCTCAGTGCTCGGGGTGCTGGGTGCTCAGTGCTCAGTACTCAGGGTGCTGGGTGCTCAGTGCTCGGGGTGCTGGGTGCTCAGTGCTCAGTACTCAGGGTGCTGGGTGCTCAGTGCTCAGGGTGCTGGGTGCTCAGTACTCAGGGTGCTGGGTGCTCAGTACTCGGGGTGCTGGGTGCTCAGTACTCAGGGTGCTGGGTGCTCAGTACTCAGGGTGCTGGGTGCTCGGTGCTCAGGTTGCTGGGTCCTCAGTATTCGGGGTGCTGGGTGCTCAGTACTCAGGGTGCTGGGTGCTCATTGCTTGGGGTGCTGGGTGCTCAGTGCTCGGGGTGCTGGGTGCTCATTGCTCGGGGTGCTTTGTGCTCAGTGCTCGGGGCCCTGGGTGCTCAGTGCTCGGGGCGCTGGGTGCTCAGTGCTCGGGGTGCTCGGAGCTCAGTACTCAGGGTGCTGGGTGCTCAGTGCTCGGGGTGCTCGGTGCTCAGTACGATGGGTGCTGGGTGCTCAGTGCTCAGGGTGCTGGGTGCTCAGTACTCAGGGTGCTGGGTGCTCAGTGCTCGGGGCACTGGGTGCTCAGTGCTCGGGGTGCTCAGAGCTCAGTACTCAGGGTGCTGGGTGCTCATTGCTCAGGGTGCTGGGTGCTCAGTGCTCAGGGTGCTGGGTGCTCAGTGCTCAGGGTGCTGGGTGCTGAGTGCTCAGGGTGCTGGGTGCTCAGTGCTCAGGGTGCTGGGTGCTCAATGCTCAGGGTGCTGGGTGCTCAGTGCTCGGATGCTGGGTGCTCATTGCTCAGGGTGCTGTGTGCTCAGTGCTCGGGGTGCTGGGTGCTCAGTGCTCAGTACTCAGGGTGCTGGGTGCTCAGTGCTCGGGGTGCTGGGTGCTCAGTGCTCAGTACTCAGGGTGCTGGGTGCTCAGTGCTCAGGGTGCTGGGTGCTCAATGCTCAGGGTGCTGGGTGCTCAGTGCTCAGGGTGCTGGGTACTCAGTGCTCAGGGTGCTGGGTGTTCAGTACTCGGGATGCTGGATGCTCAGTACTCAGGGTGCTGGGTGCTCAGTGGTTAGGGTGCTGGGTGCTCAGTGCTCGGGGCGCTGGGTGCTCAGTACTCAGGGTGCTGGGTGCTCAGTGCTCGGGGTGCTGGGTGCTCAGTGCTCAGGGTGCTGGGTGCTCAGTACTCAGGGTGCTGGGTGCTCAGTACTCGGGGTGCTGGGTGCTCAGTACTCAGGGTGCTGGGTGCTCAGTACTCAGGGTGCTGGGTGCTCAGTACTCGGGTGCTGGGTGCTTAGTGCTCAGGGTGCTGGGTGCTCAGTGCTCGGGGTGCTGGGTGCTCAGTGCTCAGTACTCAGGGTGCTGGGTGCTCAGTGCTCGGGGTGCTGGGTGCTCAGTGCTCAGTACTCAGGGTGCTGGGTGCTCAGTGCTCAGGGTGCTGGGTGCTCAGTACTCAGGGTGCTGGGTGCTCAGTACTCGGGGTGCTGGGTGCTCAGTACTCAGGGTGCTGGGTGCTCAGTACTCAGGGTGCTGGGTGCTCGGTGCTCAGGTTGCTGGGTCCTCAGTATTCGGGGTGCTGGGTGCTCAGTACTCAGGGTGCTGGGTGCTCATTGCTTGGGGTGCTGGGTGCTCAGTGCTCGGGGTGCTGGGTGCTCATTGCTCGGGGTGCTTTGTGCTCAGTGCTCGGGGCCCTGGGTGCTCAGTGCTCGGGGCGCTGGGTGCTCAGTGCTCGGGGTGCTCGGAGCTCAGTACTCAGGGTGCTGGGTGCTCAGTGCTCGGGGTGCTCGGTGCTCAGTACGATGGGTGCTGGGTGCTCAGTGCTCAGGGTGCTGGGTGCTCAGTACTCAGGGTGCTGGGTGCTCAGTGCTCGGGGCACTGGGTGCTCAGTGCTCGGGGTGCTCAGAGCTCAGTACTCAGGGTGCTGGGTGCTCATTGCTCAGGGTGCTGGGTGCTCAGTGCTCAGGGTGCTGGGTGCTCAGTGCTCAGGGTGCTGGGTGCTGAGTGCTCAGGGTGCTGGGTGCTCAGTGCTCAGGGTGCTGGGTGCTCACTACTCAGGGTGCTGGGTGCTCAGTGATCGGGGTGCTGGGTGTTCAGTTCTCAGGGTGCTGGGTGCTCAGTACTCAGGGTGCTGGGTGCTCAGTACTCGGGGTGCTGGGTGCTCAGTACTCAGGGTGCTGGGTGCTCAGTACTCAGGGTGCTGGTTGCTCAGTACTCGGATGCTGGGTGCTCAGTGCTCAGGGTGCTGGGTGCTCAGTGCTCGGGGTGCTGGGTGCTCAGTGCTCAGAACTCAGGGTGCTGTGTGCTCAGTGCTCGGGGTGCTGGGTGCTCAGTGCTCAGTACTCAGGGTGCTGTGTGCTCAGTGCTCAGGGTGCTGGGTGCTCAGTGCTCAGGGTGCTGGGTGCTCAGTGCTCAGTGTGCTGGGTACTCCGTGCTCAGGGTGCTGGGTGCTCAGTACTCAGGGTGCTCAGTGCTCAGTACTTGGGGTGCTGGGTGCTCAGTGCTCAGGGTGCTCACTGCTCAGTACTCGGCGTGCTGGGTGCTCAGTGCTCAGGGTGCTCAGTGCTCAGTGCTCGGGGTGCTGGGTGCTCTGTGCTCGGGGCGCTGGGTGCTCAGTGCTCGGGGTGCTGGGTGCTCAGTACTCGGGGTGCTGGGTGCTCAGTGCTCAGGGTGCTCAGTGCTCAGTACTCAGTGCTCAGGGTGCTCAGTGCTCAGTGCTCAGGGTGCTGGGTGTTCAGTACTCGGGGTGCTGGATGCTCAGTACTCAGGGTGCTGGGTGCTCAGCGCTCAGGGTGCTGGGTGCTCAGTGCTCGGGGCGCTGGGTGCTCAGTACTCAGGGTGCTGGGTGCTCAGTGCTCGGGGTGCTGGGTGCTCAGTGCTCAGGGTGCTGGGAGCTCAGTACTCGGGGTGCTGGGTGCTCAGTACTCAGGGTGCTGGGTGCTCAGTACTCAGGGTGCTGGGTGCTCGGTGCTCAGGTTGCTGGGTCCTCAGTATTCGGGGTGCTGGGTGCTCAGTACTCAGGGTGCTGGGTGCTCATTGCTTGGGGTGCTGGGTGCTCAGTGCTCGGGGTGCTGGGTGCTCATTGCTCGGGGTGCTTTGTGCTCAGTGCTCGGGGCGCTGGGTGCTCAGTGCTCGGGGCGCTGGGTGCTCAGTGCTCGGGGTGCTCGGAGCTCAGTACTCAGGGTGCTGGGTGCTCAGTGCTCGGGGTGCTCGGTGCTCAGTACGATGGGTGCTGGGTGCTCAGTGCTCAGGGTGCTGGGTGCTCAGTACTCAGGGTGCTGGGTGCTCAGTGCTCAGGGTGCTGGGTGCTCAGTACTCAGGGTGCTGGGTGCTAAGTCTCGGGGTGCTGGGTGCTCAGTGCTCGCGGTGCTGGGTGCTCAGTGCTCATGGTGCTGGGTGCTCAGTGCTCAGGGTGTTGGGTGCTCAGTACTCAGGGTGCTGCGTGCTCAGTGCTCGGGGTGCTGGGTGCTCAGTGCTCAGTGCTCAGGGTGCTGGGTGCTCAGTACTCAGGGTGCTGGGTGCTCAGTGCTCGGGGTGCTGGGTGCTCAGTGCTCAGGGTGCTGGGTGCTCAGTACTCAGGGTGCTGGGTGCTCAGTACTCAGGGTGCTGGGTGCTCAGTACTCGGGTGCTGGGTGCTCAGTGCTCAGGGTGCTGGGTGCTCAGTGCTCGGGGTGCCGGGTGCTCAGTGCTCAGTACTCAGGGTGCTGGGTGCTCAGTGCTCGGGGTGCTCGGTGCTCAGTACGTTGGGTGCTCACTACTCAGGGTGCTGGGTGCTCAGTGCTCAGGGTGCTTAGTGCTCAGTGCTCAGGGTGCTGGGTGCTCAGTGCTCAGGGTGCTGGGTGCTCAGTACTCAGGGTGCTGGGTGCTAAGTCTCGGGGTGCTGGGTGCTCAGTGCTCGCGGTGCTGGGTGCTCAGTGCTCGGGGTGCTCGGTGCTCAGTACTCAGGGTGCTGTGTGCTCAGTGCTCGAGGTGCTCAGTACTCAGGGTGCTGTGTGTTCATTGCTCAGGGTGCTGATTGCTCAGTATTCAGGGTGCTCGGTGCTTAGTACTCAGGGTGCTGGGTGCTCAGTACTCCGGGTGCTGGGTGCTCAGTGCTCGGGGTGCTCGGTGCTCATTGCTCAAGGTGCTGGGAGCTCAGTACTCAGGGTGCTCATTGCTCAGGGTGCTGGGTGCTAAGTACTCAGGGTGCTGGGTGCTCAGTGCTCAGGGTGCTCGGTGCTCGGGGCGCTGGGTGCTCAGTGCTCGGGGTGCTCGGAACTCAGTACTCAGGGTGCTGGGTGCTCAGTGCTCTGGGTGCTTGGTGCTCAGTACTCAGGTTGCTGGGTGCTCAGTGCTCGGGGAGCTCGGTGCTCAGTACGTTGGGTGCTCACTACTCAGGGTGCTGGGTGCTCAGGGCTCGGGGTGCTGGGTGCTCAGTGCTCAGTACTCAGGGTGCTTGGTGCTCAGTGCTCAGGGTGCTATGTGCTCACTACTCAGGGTGCTGGGTGCTCAGTGCTCAGGGTGCTCGGTACTCAGTGCTCAGGGTGCTGGGTGCTCAGTACTCAGGGTGCTGGGTGCTCAGTACTCGGGGTGCTGGGTGCTCAGTACTCAGGGTGCTGGGTGCTCAGTACTCAGGGTGCTGGGTGCTCAGTACTCGGATGCTGGGTGCTCAGTGCTCAGGGTGCTGGGTGCTCAGTGCTCGGGGTGCTGGGTGCTCAGTGCTCAGAACTCAGGGTGCTGTGTGCTCAGTGCTCGGGGTGCTGGGTGCTCAGTGCTCAGTAATCAGGGTGCTGGGTGCTCAGTGCTCAGGGTGCTGGGTGCTCAGTGCTCAGGGTGCTGGGTGCTCAGTGCTCAGTGTGCTGGGTACTCAGTGCTCAGGGTGCTGGGTGCTCAGTACTCAGGGTGCTCAGTGCTCAGTACTCGGGGTGCTGGGTGGTCAGTGCTCAGGGTGCTCACTGCTCAGTACTCGGGGTGCTGGGTGCTCAGTGCTCAGGGTGCTCAGTGCTCAGTGCTCGGGGTGCTGGGTGCTCAGTGCTCGGGGCGCTGGGTGCTCAGTGCTCGGGGTGCTGGGTGCTCAGTACTCGGGGTGCTGGGTGCTCAGTGCTCAGGGTGCTCAGTGCTCAGTACTCAGTGCTCAGGGTGCTCAGTGCTCAGTGCTCAGGGTGCTGGGTGTTCAGTACTCGGGGTGCTGGATGCTCAGTACTCAGGGTGCTGGGTGCTCAGTGCTCAGGGTGCTGGGTGCTTAGTGCTCGGGTCGCTGGGTGCTCAGTACTCAGGGTGCTGGGTGCTCAGTACTCAGGGTGCTGGGTGCTCAGTACTCGGGGTGCTGGGTGCTCAGTACTCAGGGTGCTGGGTGCTCAGTACTCAGGGTGCTGGGTGCTCAGTACTCGGGTGCTGGGTGCTCAGTGCTCAGGGTGCTGGGTGCTCAGTGCTCGGGGTGCTGGTTGCTCAGTGCTCAGTACTCAGGGTGCTGGGTGCTCAGTGCTCGGGGTGCTGGGTGCTCAGTGCTCAGTACTCAGGGTGCTGGGTGCTCAGTGCTCAGGGTGCTGTGTGCTCAGTGCTCAGGGTGCTGGGTGCTCAGTGCTCAGTGTGCTGGGTACTCAGTGCGCAGGGTGCTGGGTGCTCAGTACTCAGGGTGCTGGGTGCTCAGTACTCAGGGTGCTGGGTGCTCAGTGCTCGGGGAGCTCGGTGCTCAGTACGTTGGGTGCTCACTACTCAGGGTGCTGGGTGCTCAGTGCTCAGGGTGCTGGGTGCTGAGTGCTCGGGGCGCTGGGTGCTCAGTGCTCGGGGTGCTCGGAGCTCAGTACTCAGGGTGCTGGGTGCTCAGTGCTCGGGGTGCTCGGTGCTCAGTACGATGTGTGCTGGGTGCTCAGTGCTCAGGGTGCTGGGTGCTCAGTACCCAGGGTGCTGGGTGCTCAGTGCTCGGGGCACTGGGTGCTCAGTGCTCGGGGTGCTCGGAGCTCAGTACTCAGGGTGCTGGGTGCTCAGTGCTCAGGGTGCTGGGTGCTCAGTGCTCATGGTGCTGGGTGCTCAGTGCTCAGGGTGTTGGGTGCTCAGTACTCAGGGTGCTGCGTGCTCAGTGCTCGGGGTGCTGGGTGCTCAGTGCTCAGTGCTCAGGGTGCTGGGTGCTCAGTACTCAGGGTGCTGGGTGCTCAGTGCTCGGGGTGCTGGGTGCTCAGTGCTCAGGGTGCTGGGTGCTCAGTACTCAGGGTGCTGGGTGCTCAGTACTCAGGGTGCTTGGTGCTCAGTACTCGGGTGCTGGGTGCTCAGTGCTCAGGGTGCTGGGTGCTCAGTGCTCGGGGTGCCGGGTGCTCAGTGCTCAGTACTCAGGGTGCTGGGTGCTCAGTGCTCGGGGTGCTCGGTGCTCAGTACGTTGGGTGCTCACTACTCAGGGTGCTGGGTGCTCAGTGCTCAGGGTGCTGGGTGCTCAGTGCTAAGGGTGCTGGGTGCTCAGTGCTCAGGGTGCTGGGTGCTCAGTACTCAGGGTGCTGGGTGCTAAGTCTCGGGGTGCTGGGTGCTCAGTGCTCGCGGTGCTGGGTGCTCAGTGCTCGGGGTGCTCGGTGCTCAGTACTCAGGGTGCTGGGTGCTCAGTGCTCGAGGTGCTCAGTACTCAGGGTGCTGTGTGTTCAGTGCTCAGGGTGCTGGGTGCTCAGTATTCAGGGTGCTCGGTGCTTAGTACTCAGGGTGCTGGGTGCTCAGTACTCCGGGTGCTGGGTGCTCAGTGCTCGGGGTGCTCGGTGCTCATTGCTCAAGGTGCTGGGAGCTCAGTACTCAGGGTGCTCATTGCTCAGGGTGCTGGGTGCTCAGTACTCAGGGTGCTGGGTGCTCAGTGCTCAGGGTGCTCGGTGCTCGGGGCGCTGGGTGCTCAGTGCTCGGGGTGCTCGGAACTCAGTACTCAGGGTGCTGGGTGCTCAGTGCTCTGGGTGCTTGGTGCTCAGTACTCAGGTTGCTGGGTGCTCAGTGCTCGGGGAGCTCGGTGCTCAGTACGTTGGGTGCTCACTACTCAGGGTGCTGGGTGCTCAGGGCTCGGGGTGCTGGGTGCTCAGTGCTCAGTACTCAGGGTGCTGGGTGCTCAGTGCTCAGGGTGCTGGGTGCTCAGTACTCAGGGTGCTGCGTGCTCAGTGCTCGGGGTGCTGGGTGCTCAGTGCTCAGTGCTCAGGGTGCTGGGTGCTCAGTACTCAGGGTGCTGGGTGCTCAGTGCTCGGGGTGCTGGGTGCTCAGTGCTCAGGGTGCTGGGTGCTCAGTACTCAGGGTGCTGGGTGCTCAGTACTCAGGGTGCTGGGTGCTCAGTACTCGGGTGCTGGGTGCTCAGTGCTCAGGGTGCTGGGTGCTCAGTGCTCGGGGTGCCGGGTGCTCAGTGCTCAGTACTCAGGGTGCTGGGTGCTCAGTGCTCGGGGTGCTCGGTGCTCAGTACGTTGGGTGCTCACTACTCAGGGTGCTGGGTGCTCAGTGCTCAGGGTGCTTAGTGCTCAGTGCTCAGGGTGCTGGGTGCTCAGTGCTCAGGGTGCTGGGTGCTCAGTACTCAGGGTGCTGGGTGCTAAGTCTCGGGGTGCTGGGTGCTCAGTGCTCGCGGTGCTGGGTGCTCAGTGCTCGGGGTGCTCGGTGCTCAGTACTCAGGGTGCTGGGTGCTCAGTGCTCGAGGTGCTCAGTACTCAGGGTGCTGTGTGTTCATTGCTCAGGGTGCTGATTGCTCAGTATTCAGGGTGCTCGGTGCTTAGTACTCAGGGTGCTGGGTGCTCAGTACTCCGGGTGCTGGGTGCTCAGTGCTCGGGGTGCTCGGTGCTCATTGCTCAAGGTGCTGGGAGCTCAGTACTCAGGGTGCTCATTGCTCAGGGTGCTGGGTGCTAAGTACTCAGGGTGCTGGGTGCTCAGTGCTCAGGGTGCTCGGTGCTCGGGGCGCTGGGTGCTCAGTGCTCGGGGTGCTCGGAACTCAGTACTCAGGGTGCTGGGTGCTCAGTGCTCTGGGTGCTTGGTGCTCAGTACTCAGGTTGCTGGGTGCTCAGTGCTCGGGGAGCTCGGTGCTCAGTACGTTGGGTGCTCACTTCTCAGGGTGCTGGGTGCTCAGGGCTCGGGGTGCTGGGTGCTCAGTGCTCAGTACTCAGGGTGCTGGGTGCTCAGTGCTCAGGGTGCTGGGTGCTCACTACTCAGGGTGCTGGGTGCTCAGTGCTCAGGGTGCTCGGTACTCAGTGCTCAGGGTGCTGGGTGCTCAGTACTCAGGGTGCTGGGTGCTCAGTACTCGGGGTGCTGGGTGCTCAGTACTCAGGGTGCTGGGTGCTCAGTACTCAGGGTGCTGGGTGCTCAGTACTCGGATGCTGGGTGCTCAGTGCTCAGGGTGCTGGCTGCTCAGTGCTCGGGGTGCTGGGTGCTCAGTGCTCAGAACTCAGGGTGCTGTGTGCTCAGTGCTCGGGGTGCTGGGTGCTCAGTGCTCAGTACTCAGGGTGCTGGGTGCTCAGTGCTCAGGGTGCTGGGTGCTCAGTGCTCAGGGTGCTGGGTGCTCAGTGCTCAGTGTGCTGGGTACTCAGTGCTCAGGGTGCTGGGTGCTCAGTACTCAGGGTGCTCAGTGCTCAGTACTCGGGGTGCTGGGTGGTCAGTGCTCAGGGTGCTCACTGCTCAGTACTCGGGGTGCTGGGTGCTCAGTGCTCAGGGTGCTCAGTGCTCAGTGCTCGGGGTGCTGGGTGCTCAGTGCTCGGGGCGCTGGGTGCTCAGTGCTCGGGGTGCTGGGTGCTCAGTACTCGGGGTGCTGGGTGCTCAGTGCTCAGGGTGCTCAGTGCTCAGTACTCAGTGCTCAGGGTGCTCAGTGCTCAGTGCTCAGGGTGCTGGGTGTTCAGTACTCGGGGTGCTGGATGCTCAGTACTCAGGGTGCTGGGTGCTCAGTGCTCAGGGTGCTGGGTGCTTAGTGCTCGGGTCGCTGGGTGCTCAGTACTCAGGGTTCTGGGTGCTCAGTACTCAGGGTGCTGGGTGCTCAGTACTCGGGGTGCTGGGTGCTCAGTACTCAGGGTGCTGGGTGCTCAGTACTCAGGGTGCTGGGTGCTCAGTACTCGGGTGCTGGGTGCTCAGTGCTCAGGGTGCTGGGTGCTCAGTGCTCGGGGTGCTGGTTGCTCAGTGCTCAGTACTCAGGGTGCTGGGTGCTCAGTGCTCGGGGTGCTGGGTGCTCAGTGCTCAGTACTCAGGGTGCTGGGTGCTCAGTGCTCAGGGTGCTGTGTGCTCAGTGCTCAGGGTGCTGGGTGCTCAGTGCTCAGTGTGCTGTGTACTCAGTGCTCAGGGTGCTGGGTGCTCAGTACTCAGGGTGCTGGGTGCTCAGTACTCAGGGTGCTGGGTGCTCAGTGCTCGGGGAGCTCGGTGCTCAGTACGTTGGGTGCTCACTACTCAGGGTGCTGGGTGCTCAGTGCTCATGGTGCTGGGTGCTGAGTGCTCGGGGCGCTGGGTGCTCAGTGCTCGGGGTGCTCGGAGCTCAGTACTCAGGGTGCTGGGTGCTCAGTGCTCGGGGTGCTCGGTGCTCAGTACGATGTGTGCTGGGTGCTCAGTGCTCAGGGTGCTGGGTGCTCAGTACCCAGGGTGCTGGGTGCTCAGTGCTCGGGGCACTGGGTGCTCAGTGCTCGGGGTGCTCGGAGCTCAGTACTCAGGGTGCTGGGTGCTCAGTGCTCAGGGTGCTGGGTGCTCAGTGCTCATGGTGCTGGGTGCTCAGTGCTCAGGGTGTTGGGTGCTCAGTACTCAGGGTGCTGCGTGCTCAGTGCTCGGGGTGCTGGGTGCTCAGTGCTCAGTGCTCAGGGTGCTGGGTGCTCAGTACTCAGGGTGCTGGGTGCTCAGTGCTCGGGGTGCTGGGTGCTCAGTGCTCAGGGTGCTGGGTGCTCAGTACTCAGGGTGCTGGGTGCTCAGTACTCAGGGTGCTTGGTGCTCAGTACTCGGGTGCTGGGTGCTCAGTGCTCAGGGTGCTGGGTGCTCAGTGCTCGGGTGCCGGGTGCTCAGTGCTCAGTACTCAGGGTGCTGGGTGCTCAGTGCTCGGGGTGCTCGGTGCTCAGTACGTTGGGTGCTCACTACTCAGGGTGCTGGGTGCTCAGTGCTCAGGGTGCTGGGTGCTCAGTGCTAAGGGTGCTGGGTGCTCAGTGCTCAGGGTGCTGGGTGCTCAGTACTCAGGGTGCTGGGTGCTAAGTCTCGGGGTGCTGGGTGCTCAGTGCTCGCGGTGCTGGGTGCTCAGTGCTCGGGGTGCTCGGTGCTCAGTACTCAGGGTGCTGGGTGCTCAGTGCTCGAGGTGCTCAGTACTCAGGGTGCTGTGTGTTCAGTGCTCAGGGTGCTGGGTGCTCAGTATTCAGGGTGCTCGGTGCTTAGTACTCAGGGTGCTGGGTGCTCAGTACTCCGGGTGCTGGGTGCTCAGTGCTCGGGGTGCTCGGTGCTCATTGCTCAAGGTGCTGGGAGCTCAGTACTCAGGGTGCTCATTGCTCAGGGTGCTGGGTGCTCAGTACTCAGGGTGCTGGGTGCTCAGTGCTCAGGGTGCTCGGTGCTCGGGGCGCTGGGTGCTCAGTGCTCGGGGTGCTCGGAACTCAGTACTCAGGGTGCTGGGTGCTCAGTGCTCTGGGTGCTTGGTGCTCAGTACTCAGGTTGCTGGGTGCTCAGTGCTCGGGGAGCTCGGTGCTCAGTACGTTGGGTGCTCACTACTCAGGGTGCTGGGTGCTCAGGGCTCGGGGTGCTGGGTGCTCAGTGCTCAGTACTCAGGGTGCTGGGTGCTCAGTGCTCAGGGTGCTGGGTGCTCACTACTCAGGGTGCTGGGTGCTCAGTGCTCAGGGTGCTCGGTACTCAGTGCTCAGGGTGCTGGGTGCTCAGTACTCAGGGTGCTGGGTGCTCAGTACTCGGGGTGCTGGATGCTCAGTACTCAGGGTGCTGGGTGCTCAGTACTCAGGGTGCTGGGTGCTCAGTACTCGGATGCTGGGTGCTCAGTGCTCAGGGTGCTGGGTGCTCAGTGCTCGGGTTGCTGGGTGCTCAGTGCTCAGAACTCAGGGTGCTGTGTGCTCAGTGCTCGGGGTGCTGGGTGCTCAGTGCTCAGAACTCAGGGTGCTGGGTGCTCAGTGCTCAGGGTGCTGGGTGCTCAGTGCTCAGTGTGCTGGGTACTCAGTGCTCAGGGTGCTGGGTGCTCAGTACTCAGGGTGCTCAGTGCTTAGTACTCGGGGTGCTGGGTGGTTAGTGCTCAGGGTGCTCACTGCTCAGTACTCGGGGTGCTGGGTGCTCAGTGCTCAGGGTGCTCAGTGCTCAGTGCTCGGGGTGCTGGGTGCTCAATGCTCGGGGCGCTGGGTGCTCAGTGCTCGGGGTGCTGGGTGCTCAGTACTCGGGGTGCTGGGTGCTCAGTGCTCAGGGTGCTCAGTGCTCAGTACTCAGTGCTCAGGGTGCTCAGTGCTCAGTGCTCAGGGTGCTGGGTGTTCAGTACTCGGGGTGCTGGATGCTCAGTACTCAGGGTGCTGGGTGCTCAGTGCTCAGGGTGCTGGGTGCTTAGTGCTCGGGTCGCTGGGTGCTCAGTACTCAGGGTGCTGGGTGCGCAGTGCTCGGGGTGCTGGGTGCTCAGTGCTCAGGGTGCTGGGTGCTCAGTACTCAGGGTGCTGGGTGCTCAGTACTCGGGGTGCTGGGTGCTCAGTACTCAGGGTGCTGGGTGCTCAGTACTCAGGGTGCTGGGTGCTCAGTACTCGGGTGCTGGGTGCTCAGTGCTCAGGGTGCTGGGTGCTCAGTGCTCGGGGTGCTGGTTGCTCAGTGCTCAGTACTCAGGGTGCTGGGTGCTCAGTGCTCGGGGTGCTGGGTGCTCAGTGCTCAGTACTCAGGGTGCTGGGTGCTCAGTGCTCAGGGTGCTGTGTGCTCAGTGCTCAGGGTGCTGGGTGCTCAGTGCTCAGTGTGCTGGGTACTCAGTGCTCAGGGTGCTGGGTGCTCAGTACTCATGGTGCTGGGTGCTCAGTACTCAGGGTGCTGGGTGCTCAGTGCTCGGGGAGCTCGGTGCTCAGTACGTTGGGTGCTCACTACTCAGGGTGCTGGGTGCTCAGGGCTCAGGGTGCTGGGTGCTGAGTGCTCAGGGTGCTGGGTGCTCAGTGCTCAGGGTGCTGGGTGCTCACTACTCAGGGTGCTGGGTGCTCAGTGCTCAGGGTGCTCGGTACTCAGTGCTCAGGGTGCTTGGTGCTCAGTACTCAGGTTGCTGGGTGCTCAGTGCTCGGGGAGCTCGGTGCTCAGTACGTTGGGTGCTCACTACTCAGGGTGCTGGGTGCTCAGGGCTCGGGGTGCTGGGTGCTCAGTGCTCAGTACTCAGGGTGCTGGGTGCTCAGTGCTCAGGGTGCTGGGTGCTCACTACTCAGGGTGCTGGGTGCTCAGTGCTCAGGGTGCTCGGTACTCAGTGCTCAGGGTGCTGTGTGCTCAGTACTCAGGGTGCTGGGTGCTCAGTGCTCAGGGTGCTGGGTGCTCAGTACTCAGGGTGCTCAGTGCTCAGTACTCGGGGTGCTGGGTGGTCAGTGCTCAGGGTGCTCACTGCTCAGTACTCGGGGTGCTGGGTGCTCAGTGCTCGGGGTGCTGGGTGCTCAGTGCTCAGTACTCAGGGTGCTGGGTGCTCAGTGCTCAGGGTGCTGGGTGCTCAGTGCTCAGGGCGCTGGGTGCTCAGTGCTCAGTGTGCTGGGTACTCAGTGCTCAGGGTGCTGGGTGCTCAGTACTCAGGGTGCTCAGTGCTCAGTACTCGGGGTGCTGGGTGGTCAGTGCTCAGGGTGCTCACTGCTCAGTACTCGGGGTGCTGGGTGCTCAGTGCTCAGGGTGCTCAGTGCTCAGTGCTCGGGGTGCTGGGTGCTCAGTGCTCGGGGCGCTGGGTGCTCAGTGCTCGGGGTGCTGGGTGCTCAGTACTCGGGGTGCTGGGTGCTCAGTGCTCAGGGTGCTCAGTGCTCAGTACTCAGTGCTCAGGGTGCTCAGTGCTCAGTGCTCAGGGTGCTGGGTGTTCAGTACTCGGGGTGCTGGATGCTCAGTACTCAGGGTGCTGGGTGCTCAGTGCTCAGGGTGCTGGGTGCTTAGTGCTCGGGTCGCTGGGTGCTCAGTACTCAGGGTGCTGGGTGCGCAGTGCTCGGGGTGCTGGGTGCTCAGTGCTCAGGGTGCTGGGTGCTCAGTACTCAGGGTGCTGGGTGCTCAGTACTCGGGGTGCTGGGTGCTCAGTACTCAGGGTGCTGGGTGCTCAGTACTCAGGGTGCTGGGTGCTCAGTGCTCAGGGTGCTGGGTGCTGGGTGCTCAGTACTCAGGGTGCTCAGTGCTCAGTACTCGGGGTGCTGGGTGGTCAGTGCTCAGGGTGCTCACTGCTCAGTACTCGGGGTGCTGGGTGCTCAGTGCTCAGGGTGCTCAGTGCTCAGTGCTCGGGGTGCTGGGTGCTCAGTGCTCGGGGCGCTGGGTGCTCAGTGCTCGGGGTGCTGGGTGCTCAGTACTCGGGGTGCTGGGTGCTCAGTGCTCAGGGTGCTCAGTGCTCAGTACTCAGTGCTCAGGGTGCTCAGTGCTCAGTGCTCAGGGTGCTGGGTGTTCAGTACTCGGGGTGCTGGATGCTCAGTACTCAGGGTGCTGGGTGCTCAGTGCTCAGGGTGCTGGGTGCTTAGTGCTCGGGTCGCTGGGTGCTCAGTACTCAGGGTGCTGGGTGCGCAGTGCTCGGGGTGCTGGGTGCTCAGTGCTCAGGGTGCTGGGTGCTCAGTACTCAGGGTGCTGGGTGCTCAGTACTCGGGGTGCTGGGTGCTCAGTACTCAGGGTGCTGGGTGCTCAGTACTCAGGGTGCTGGGTGCTCAGTACTCGGGTGCTGGGTGCTCAGTGCTCAGGGTGCTGGGTGCTCAGTGCTCGGGGTGCTGGTTGCTCAGTGCTCAGTACTCAGGGTGCTGGGTGCTCAGTGCTCGGGGTGCTGGGTGCTCAGTGCTCAGTACTCAGGGTGCTGGGTGCTCAGTGCTCAGGGTGCTGTGTGCTCAGTGCTCAGGGTGCTGGGTGCTCAGTGCTAAGTGTGCTGGGTACTCAGTGCTCAGGGTGCTGGGTGCTCAGTACTCAGGGTGCTGGGTGCTCAGTACTCAGGGTGCTGGGTGCTCAGTGCTCGGGGAGCTCGGTGCTCAGTACGTTGGGTGCTCACTACTCAGGGTGCTGGGTGCTCAGTGCTCAGGGTGCTGGGTGCTGAGTGCTCAGGGTGCTGGGTGCTAAGTGATCAGGGTGCTGTGTGCTCACTACTCAGGGTGCTGGGTGCTCAGTGCTCGGGGTGCTGGGTGCTCAGCTCTCAGGGTGCTGGGTGCTCAGTACTCAGGGTGCTGGGTGCTCAGTGCTCGAGGTGCTCAGTACTCAGGGTGCTGTGTGTTCAGTGCTCAGGGTGCTGGGTGCTCAGTATTCAGGGTGCTCGGTGCTTAGTACTCAGGGTGCTGGGTGCTCAGTACTCCGGGTGCTGGGTGCTCAGTGCTCGGGGTGCTCGGTGCTCATTGCTCAAGGTGCTGGGAGCTCAGTACTCAGGGTGCTCATTGCTCAGGGTGCTGGGTGCTCAGTACTCAGGGTGCTGGGTGCTCAGTGCTCAGGGTGCTCGGTGCTCGGGGCGCTGGGTGCTCAGTGCTCGGGGTGCTCGGAACTCAGTACTCAGGGTGCTGGGTGCTCAGTGCTCTGGGTGCTTGGTGCTCAGTACTCAGGTTGCTGGGTGCTCAGTGCTCGGGGAGCTCGGTGCTCAGTACGTTGGGTGCTCACTACTCAGGGTGCTGGGTGCTCAGGGCTCGGGGTGCTGGGTGCTCAGTGCTCAGTACTCAGGGTGCTGGGTGCTCAGTGCTCAGGGTGCTGGGTGCTCAGTACTCAGGGTGCTGCGTGCTCAGTGCTCGGGGTGCTGGGTGCTCAGTGCTCAGTGCTCAGGGTGCTGGGTGCTCAGTACTCAGGGTGCTGGGTGCTCAGTGCTCGGGGTGCTGGGTGCTCAGTGCTCAGGGTGCTGGGTGCTCAGTACTCAGGGTGCTGGGTGCTCAGTACTCAGGGTGCTGGGTGCTCAGTACTCGGGTGCTGGGTGCTCAGTGCTCAGGGTGCTGGGTGCTCAGTGCTCGGGGTGCCGGGTGCTCAGTGCTCAGTACTCAGGGTGCTGGGTGCTCAGTGCTCGGGGTGCTCGGTGCTCAGTACGTTGGGTGCTCACTACTCAGGGTGCTGGGTGCTCAGTGCTCAGGGTGCTTAGTGCTCAGTGCTCAGGGTGCTGGGTGCTCAGTGCTCAGGGTGCTAGGTGCTCAGTACTCAGGGTGCTGGGTGCTAAGTCTCGGGGTGCTGGGTGCTCAGTGCTCGCGGTGCTGGGTGCTCAGTGCTCGGGGTGCTCGGTGCTCAGTACTCAGGGTGCTGGGTGCTCAGTGCTCGAGGTGCTCAGTACTCAGGGTGCTGTGTGTTCATTGCTCAGGGTGCTGATTGCTCAGTATTCAGGGTGCTCGGTGCTTAGTACTCAGGGTGCTGGGTGCTCAGTACTCCGGGTGCTGGGTGCTCAGTGCTCGGGGTGCTCGGTGCTCATTGCTCAAGGTGCTGGGAGCTCAGTACTCAGGGTGCTCATTGCTCAGGGTGCTGGGTGCTAAGTACTCAGGGTGCTGGGTGCTCAGTGCTCAGGGTGCTCGGTGCTCGGGGCGCTGGGTGCTCAGTGCTCGGGGTGCTCGGAACTCAGTACTCAGGGTGCTGGGTGCTCAGTGCTCTGGGTGCTTGGTGCTCAGTACTCAGGTTGCTGGGTGCTCAGTGCTCGGGGAGCTCGGTGCTCAGTACGTTGGGTGCTCACTTCTCAGGGTGCTGGGTGCTCAGGGCTCGGGGTGCTGGGTGCTCAGTGCTCAGTACTCAGGGTGCTGGGTGCTCAGTGCTCAGGGTGCTGGGTGCTCACTACTCAGGGTGCTGGGTGCTCAGTGCTCAGGGTGCTCGGTACTCAGTGCTCAGGGTGCTGGGTGCTCAGTACTCAGGGTGCTGGGTGCTCAGTACTCGGGGTGCTGGGTGCTCAGTACTCAGGGTGCTGGGTGCTCAGTACTCAGGGTGCTGGGTGCTCAGTACTCGGATGCTGGGTGCTCAGTGCTCAGGGTGCTGGGTGCTCAGTGCTCGGGGTGCTGGGTGCTCAGTGCTCAGAACTCAGGGTGCTGTGTGCTCAGTGCTCGGGGTGCTGGGTGCTCAGTGCTCAGTACTCAGGGTGCTGGGTGCTCAGTGCTCAGGGTGCTGGGTGCTCAGTGCTCAGGGTGCTGGGTGCTCAGTGCTCAGTGTGCTGGCTACTCAGTGCTCAGGGTGCTGGGTGCTCAGTACTCAGGGTGCTCAGTGCTCAGTACTCGGGGTGCTGGGTGGTCAGTGCTCAGGGTGCTCACTGCTCAGTACTCGGGGTGCTGGGTGCTCAGTGCTCAGGGTGCTCAGTGCTCAGTGCTCGGGGTGCTGGGTGCTCAGTGCTCGGGGCGCTGGGTGCTCAGTGCTCGGGGTGCTGGGTGCTCAGTACTCGGGGTGCTGGGTGCTCAGTGCTCAGGGTGCTCAGTGCTCAGTACTCAGTGCTCAGGGTGCTCAGTGCTCAGTGCTCAGGGTGCTGGGTGTTCAGTACTCGGGGTGCTGGATGCTCAGTACTCAGGGTGCTGGGTGCTCAGTGCTCAGGGTGCTGGGTGCTTAGTGCTCGGGTCGCTGGGTGCTCAGTACTCAGGGTTCTGGGTGCTCAGTACTCAGGGTGCTGGGTGCTCAGTACTCGGGGTGCTGGGTGCTCAGTACTCAGGGTGCTGGGTGCTCAGTACTCAGGGTGCTGGGTGCTCAGTACTCGGGTGCTGGGTGCTCAGTGCTCAGGGTGCTGGGTGCTCAGTGCTCGGGGTGCTGGTTGCTCAGTGCTCAGTACTCAGGGTGCTGGGTGCTCAGTGCTCGGGGTGCTGGGTGCTCAGTGCTCAGTACTCAGGGTGCTGGGTGCTCAGTGCTCAGGGTGCTGTGTGCTCAGTGCTCAGGGTGCTGGGTGCTCAGTGCTCAGTGTGCTGTGTACTCAGTGCTCAGGGTGCTGGGTGCTCAGTACTCAGGGTGCTGGGTGCTCAGTACTCAGGGTGCTGGGTGCTCAGTGCTCGGGGAGCTCGGTGCTCAGTACGTTGGGTGCTCACTACTCAGGGTGCTGGGTGCTCAGTGCTCATGGTGCTGGGTGCTGAGTGCTCGGGGCGCTGGGTGCTCAGTGCTCGGGGTGCTCGGAGCTCAGTACTCAGGGTGCTGGGTGCTCAGTGCTCGGGGTGCTCGGTGCTCAGTACGATGTGTGCTGGGTGCTCAGTGCTCAGGGTGCTGGGTGCTCAGTACCCAGGGTGCTGGGTGCTCAGTGCTCGGGGCACTGGGTGCTCAGTGCTCGGGGTGCTCGGAGCTCAGTACTCAGGGTGCTGGGTGCTCAGTGCTCAGGGTGCTGGGTGCTCAGTGCTCATGGTGCTGGGTGCTCAGTGCTCAGGGTGTTGGGTGCTCAGTACTCAGGGTGCTGCGTGCTCAGTGCTCGGGGTGCTGTGTGCTCAGTGCTCAGTGCTCAGGGTGCTGGGTGCTCAGTACTCAGGGTGCTGGGTGCTCAGTGCTCGGGGTGCTGGGTGCTCAGTGCTCAGGGTGCTGGGTGCTCAGTACTCAGGGTGCTGGGTGCTCAGTACTCAGGGTGCTTGGTGCTCAGTACTCGGGTGCTGGGTGCTCAGTGCTCAGGGTGCTGGGTGCTCAGTGCTCGGGTGCCGGGTGCTCAGTGCTCAGTACTCAGGGTGCTGGGTGCTCAGTGCTCGGGGTGCTCGGTGCTCAGTACGTTGGGTGCTCACTACTCAGGGTGCTGGGTGCTCAGTGCTCAGGGTGCTGGGTGCTCAGTGCTAAGGGTGCTGGGTGCTCAGTGCTCAGGGTGCTGGGTGCTCAGTACTCAGGGTGCTGGGTGCTAAGTCTCGGGGTGCTGGGTGCTCAGTGCTCGCGGTGCTGGGTGCTCAGTGCTCGGGGTGCTCGGTGCTCAGTACTCAGGGTGCTGGGTGCTCAGTGCTCGAGGTGCTCAGTACTCAGGGTGCTGTGTGTTCAGTGCTCAGGGTGCTGGGTGCTCAGTATTCAGGGTGCTCGGTGCTTAGTACTCAGGGTGCTGGGTGCTCAGTACTCCGGGTGCTGGGTGCTCAGTGCTCGGGGTGCTCGGTGCTCATTGCTCAAGGTGCTGGGAGCTCAGTACTCAGGGTGCTCATTGCTCAGGGTGCTGGGTGCTCAGTACTCAGGGTGCTGGGTGCTCAGTGCTCAGGGTGCTCGGTGCTCGGGGCGCTGGGTGCTCAGTGCTCGGGGTGCTCGGAACTCAGTACTCAGGGTGCTGGGTGCTCAGTGCTCTGGGTGCTTGGTGCTCAGTACTCAGGTTGCTGGGTGCTCAGTGCTCGGGGAGCTCGGTGCTCAGTACGTTGGGTGCTCACTACTCAGGGTGCTGGGTGCTCAGGGCTCGGGGTGCTGGGTGCTCAGTGCTCAGTACTCAGGGTGCTGGGTGCTCAGTGCTCAGGGTGCTGGGTGCTCACTACTCAGGGTGCTGGGTGCTCAGTGCTCAGGGTGCTCGGTACTCAGTGCTCAGGGTGCTGGGTGCTCAGTACTCAGGGTGCTGGGTGCTCAGTACTCGGGGTGCTGGATGCTCAGTACTCAGGGTGCTGGGTGCTCAGTACTCAGGGTGCTGGGTGCTCAGTACTCGGATGCTGGGTGCTCAGTGCTCAGGGTGCTGGGTGCTCAGTGCTCGGGTTGCTGGGTGCTCAGTGCTCAGAACTCAGGGTGCTGTGTGCTCAGTGCTCGGGGTGCTGGGTGCTCAGTGCTCAGTACTCAGGGTGCTGGGTGCTCAGTGCTCAGGGTGCTGGGTGCTCAGTGCTCAGTGTGCTGGGTACTCAGTGCTCAGGGTGCTGGGTGCTCAGTACTCAGGGTGCTCAGTGCTTAGTACTCGGGGTGCTGGGTGGTTAGTGCTCAGGGTGCTCACTGCTCAGTACTCGGGGTGCTGGGTGCTCAGTGCTCAGGGTGCTCAGTGCTCAGTGCTCGGGGTGCTGGGTGCTCAATGCTCGGGGCGCTGGGTGCTCAGTGCTCGGGGTGCTGGGTGCTCAGTACTCGGGGTGCTGGGTGCTCAGTGCTCAGGGTGCTCAGTGCTCAGTACTCAGTGCTCAGGGTGCTCAGTGCTCAGTGCTCAGGGTGCTGGGTGTTCAGTACTCGGGGTGCTGGATGCTCAGTACTCAGGGTGCTGGGTGCTCAGTGCTCAGGGTGCTGGGTGCTTAGTGCTCGGGTCGCTGGGTGCTCAGTACTCAGGGTGCTGGGTGCGCAGTGCTCGGGGTGCTGGGTGCTCAGTGCTCAGGGTGCTGGGTGCTCAGTACTCAGGGTGCTGGGTGCTCAGTACTCGGGGTGCTGGGTGCTCAGTACTCAGGGTGCTGGGTGCTCAGTACTCAGGGTGCTGGGTGCTCAGTACTCGGGTGCTGGGTGCTCAGTGCTCAGGGTGCTGGGTGCTCAGTGCTCGGGGTGCTGGTTGCTCAGTGCTCAGTACTCAGGGTGCTGGGTGCTCAGTGCTCGGGGTGCTGGGTGCTCAGTGCTCAGTACTCAGGGTGCTGGGTGCTCAGTGCTCAGGGTGCTGTGTGCTCAGTGCTCAGGGTGCTGGGTGCTCAGTGCTCAGTGTGCTGGGTACTCAGTGCTCAGGGTGCTGGGTGCTCAGTACTCATGGTGCTGGGTGCTCAGTACTCAGGGTGCTGGGTGCTCAGTGCTCGGGGAGCTCGGTGCTCAGTACGTTGGGTGCTCACTACTCAGGGTGCTGGGTGCTCAGGGCTCAGGGTGCTGGGTGCTGAGTGCTCAGGGTGCTGGGTGCTCAGTGCTCAGGGTGCTGGGTGCTCACTACTCAGGGTGCTGGGTGCTCAGTGCTCAGGGTGCTCGGTACTCAGTGCTCAGGGTGCTTGGTGCTCAGTACTCAGGTTGCTGGGTGCTCAGTGCTCGGGGAGCTCGGTGCTCAGTACGTTGGGTGCTCACTACTCAGGGTGCTGGGTGCTCAGGGCTCGGGGTGCTGGGTGCTCAGTGCTCAGTACTCAGGGTGCTGGGTGCTCAGTGCTCAGGGTGCTGGGTGCTCACTACTCAGGGTGCTGGGTGCTCAGTGCTCAGGGTGCTCGGTACTCAGTGCTCAGGGTGCTGTGTGCTCAGTACTCAGGGTGCTGGGTGCTCAGTGCTCAGGGTGCTGGGTGCTCAGTACTCAGGGTGCTCAGTGCTCAGTACTCGGGGTGCTGGGTGGTCAGTGCTCAGGGTGCTCACTGCTCAGTACTCGGGGTGCTGGGTGCTCAGTGCTCGGGGTGCTGGGTGCTCAGTGCTCAGTACTCAGGGTGCTGGGTGCTCAGTGCTCAGGGTGCTGGGTGCTCAGTGCTCAGGGCGCTGGGTGCTCAGTGCTCAGTGTGCTGGGTACTCAGTGCTCAGGGTGCTGGGTGCTCAGTACTCAGGGTGCTCAGTGCTCAGTACTCGGGGTGCTGGGTGGTCAGTGCTCAGGGTGCTCACTGCTCAGTACTCGGGGTGCTGGGTGCTCAGTGCTCAGGGTGCTCAGTGCTCAGTGCTCGGGGTGCTGGGTGCTCAGTGCTCGGGGCGCTGGGTGCTCAGTGCTCGGGGTGCTGGGTGCTCAGTACTCGGGGTGCTGGGTGCTCAGTGCTCAGGGTGCTCAGTGCTCAGTACTCAGTGCTCAGGGTGCTCAGTGCTCAGTGCTCAGGGTGCTGGGTGTTCAGTACTCGGGGTGCTGGATGCTCAGTACTCAGGGTGCTGGGTGCTCAGTGCTCAGGGTGCTGGGTGCTTAGTGCTCGGGTCGCTGGGTGCTCAGTACTCAGGGTGCTGGGTGCGCAGTGCTCGGGGTGCTGGGTGCTCAGTGCTCAGGGTGCTGGGTGCTCAGGACTCAGGGTGCTGGGTGCTCAGTACTCGGGGTGCTGGGTGCTCAGTACTCAGGGTGCTGGGTGCTCAGTACTCAGGGTGCTGGGTGCTCAGTGCTCAGGGTGCTGGGTGCTGGGTGCTCAGTACTCAGGGTGCTCAGTGCTCAGTACTCGGGGTGCTGGGTGGTCAGTGCTCAGGGTGCTCACTGCTCAGTACTCGGGGTGCTGGGTGCTCAGTGCTCAGGGTGCTCAGTGCTCAGTGCTCGGGGTGCTGGGTGCTCAGTGCTCGGGGCGCTGGGTGCTCAGTGCTCGGGGTGCTGGGTGCTCAGTACTCGGGGTGCTGGGTGCTCAGTGCTCAGGGTGCTCAGTGCTCAGTACTCAGTGCTCAGGGTGCTCAGTGCTCAGTGCTCAGGGTGCTGGGTGTTCAGTACTCGGGGTGCTGGATGCTCAGTACTCAGGGTGCTGGGTGCTCAGTGCTCAGGGTGCTGGGTGCTTAGTGCTCGGGTCGCTGGGTGCTCAGTACTCAGGGTGCTGGGTGCGCAGTGCTCGGGGTGCTGGGTGCTCAGTGCTCAGGGTGCTGGGTGCTCAGGACTCAGGGTACTGGGTGCTCAGTACTCGGGGTGCTGGGTGCTCAGTACTCAGGGTGCTGGGTGCTCAGTACTCAGGGTGCTGGGTGCTCAGTACTCGGGTGCTGGGTGCTCAGTGCTCAGGGTGCTGGGTGCTCAGTGCTCGGGGTGCTGGTTGCTCAGTGCTCAGTACTCAGGGTGCTGGGTGCTCAGTGCTCGGGGTGCTGGGTGCTCAGTGCTCAGTACTCAGGGTGCTGGGTGCTCAGTGCTCAGGGTGCTGTGTGCTCAGTGCTCAGGGTGCTGGGTGCTCAGTGCTAAGTGTGCTGGGTACTCAGTGCTCAGGGTGCTGGGTGCTCAGTACTTAGGGTGCTGGGTGCTCAGTACTCAGGGTGCTGGGTGCTCAGTGCTCGGGGAGCTCGGTGCTCAGTACGTTGGGTGCTCACTACTCAGGGTGCTGGGTGCTCAGTGCTCAGGGTGCTGGGTGCTGAGTGCTCAGGGTGCTGGGTGCTAAGTGATCAGGGTGCTGTGTGCTCACTACTCAGGGTGCTGGGTGCTCAGTGCTCGGGGTGCTGGGTGCTCAGCTCTCAGGGTGCTGGGTGCTCAGTACTCAGGGTGCTGGGTGCTCAGTACTCGGGGTGCTCCGTGCTCAGTACTCAGGGTGCTGGGTGCTCAGTACTCAGGGTGCTGGGTGCTCAGTGCTCGGGGTGCTGGGTGCTCAGTGCTCAGTACTCAGGGTGCTGGGTGCTCAGTGCTCGGGGTGCTGGGTGCACAGTGCTCAGTACTCAGGGTGCTGGGTGCTCAGTGCTCAGGGTGCTGGGTGCTCAGTGCTCAGGGTGCTGGGTGCTCAGTGCTCAGGGTGCTGGGTACTCAGTGCTCAGGGTGCTGGGTGCTCAGTACTCAGGGTGCTTAGTGCTCAGTACTCGGGGTGCTGGGTGCTCAGTGCTCAGGGTGCTCACTGCTCAGTACTCGGGGTGCTGGGTGCTCAGTGCTCAGGGTGCTCAGTGCTCAGTGCTCGGGGTGCTGGGTGCTCAGTGCTCGGGGCGCTGGGTGCTCAGTGCTCGGGGTGCTGGGTGCTCAGTACTCGGGGTGCTGGGTGCTCAGTGCTCAGGGTGCTCAGTGCTCAGTACTCAGTGCTCAGGGTGCTCAGTGCTCAGTGCTCAGGGTGCTGGGTGTTCAGTACTCGGGGTGCTGGATGCTCAGTACTCAGGGTGCTGGGTGCTCAGTGCTCAGGGTGCTGGGTGCTCAGTGCTCGGGGCGCTGGGTGCTCAGTACTCAGGGTGCTGGGTGCTCAGTGATCGGGGTGCTGGGTGCTCAGTGCTCAGGGTGCTGGGTGCTCAGTACTCAGGGTGCTGGGTGCTCAGTACTCGGGGTGCTGGGTGCTCAGTACTCAGGGTGCTGGGTGCTCAGTACTCAGGGTGCTGGGTGCTCAATGCTCGGGGTGCTTGGTGCTCAGTGCCCAGTACTCAGGGTGCTGGGTGCTCAGTGCTCGGGGTGCTGGGTGCTCAGTGCTCAGTACTCAGGGTGCTGGGTGCTCAGTGCTCAGGGTGCTGTGTGCTCAGTGCTCAGGGTGCTGGGTGCTCAGTGCTCAGGGTGCTGGGTACTCAGTGCTCAGGGTGCTGGGTGCTCAGTACTCAGGGTGCTGGGTGCTCAGTCCTCAGGGTGCTGGGTGATCAGTGCTCGGGGTGCTGGGTGCTCAGTGCTCACGGTGCTGGGTGCTCAGTGCTCGGGGTACTCGGTGCTCAGTCCTCAGGGTGCTGGGTGCTCAGTAATCAGGGTGCTGGGTGCTCAGTACTCGGGTGCTGGGTGCTCAGTGCTCAGGGTGCTGGGTGCTCAGTGCTCGGGGTGCTGGGTGCTCAGTGCTCAGTACTCAGGGTGCTGGGTGCTCAGTGCTCGGGGTGCTGGGTGCTCAGTGCTCAGTACTCAGGGTGCTGGGTGCTCAGTGCTCAGGGTGCTGTGTGCTCAGTGCTCAGGGTGCTGGGTGCTCAGTGCTCAGGGTGCTCGGTACTCAGTGCTCAGGGTGCTGGGTGCTCAGTACTCAGGGTGCTGGGTGCTCAGTACTCGGGGTGCTGGGTGCTCAGTGCTCGGGTAGCTCGGTGCTCAGTACGTTGGGTGCTCATATCTCAGGGTGCTGGGTGCTCAGTGCTCAGGGTGCTGGGTGCTGAGTGCTCAGGGTGCTGGGTGCTCAGTGCTCAGGGTGCTGGGTGCTCACTACTCAGGGTGCTGGGTGCTCAGTGCTCGGGGTGCTGGGTGCTCAGTTCTCAGGGTGCTGGGTGCTCAGTACTCAGGGTGCTGGGTGCTCAGTGCTCGGGGTGCTGGGTGCTCAGTGCTCAGTACTCAGGGTGCTGGGTGCTCAGTGCTCAGGGTGCTGGGTGTTCAGTGCTCAGGGTGCTGGGTGCTCAGTGCTCAGGGTGCTGGGTACTCAGTGCTCAGGGAGCTGGGTGCTCAGTACTCAGGGTGCTCAGTGCTCAGTACTCGGGGTGCTGGGTGCTCAGTGCTCAGGGTGCTCACTGCTCAGTACTCGGGGTGCTGGGTGCTCAGTGCTCAGGGTGCTCAGTGCTCAGTGCTCGGGGTGCTGGGTGCTCAGTGCTTGGGGCGCTGGGTGCTCAGTACTCAGGGTGCTGGGTGCTCAGTGTTCAGGGTGCTGGGTGCTCAGTGCTCGGGGCGCTGGGTGCTCAGTACTCAGGGTGCTGGGTGCTCAGTGCTCGGGGTGCTGGGTGCTCAGTGCTCAGTACTCAGGGTGCTGGGTGCTCAGTGCTCGGGGTGCTGGGTGCTCAGTATTCGGGGTGCTGGGTGCTCAGTGCTCAGGGTGCTCAGTGCTCAGTACTCAGTGCTCAGGGTGCTCAGTGCTCGGGGTGCTGGGTGCTCAGTGCTCAGTACTCAGGGTGCTGGGTGCTCAGTGCTCGGGGTGCTGGGTGCTCAGTATTCGGGGTGCTGGGTGCTCAGTGCTCAGGGTGCTCAGTGCTCAGTACTCAGTGCTCAGGGTGCTCAGTACTCAGGGTGCTGGGTGCTCAGTGCTCGGGGTGCTGGGTGCTCAGTACTCAGGGTGCTGGGCGCTCAGTACTCGGGGTGCTGGGTGCTCAGTACTCAGGGAGCTGGGTGCTCAGTACTCAGGGTGCTGGTTGCTCAGTACTTGGATGCTGGTTGCTCAGTACTCAGGGTGCTGGGTGCTCAGTGCTCGGGGTGCTGGGTGCTCAGTGCTCAGAACTCAGGGTGCTGTGTGCTCAGTGCTCGGGGTGCTGGGTGCTTAGTGCTCAGTACTCAGGGTGCTGGGTGCTCAGTGCTCAGGGTGCTGGGTGCTCAGTGCTCACGGTGCTGGGTGCTCAGTGCTCAGTGTGCTGGGTACTCCGTGCTCAGGGTGCTGGGTGCTCAGTACTCAGGGTGCTCAGTGCTCAGTACTCGGGGTGCTGGGTGCTCAGTGCTCAGGGTGCTCACTGCTCAGTACTCGGGGTGCTGGGTGCTCAGTGCTCAGGGTGCTCAGTGCTCAGTGCTCGGGGTGCTGGGTGCTCTGTGCTCGGGGTGCTGGGTGCTCAGTACTCGGGGTGCTGGGTGCTCAGTGCTCAGGGTGCTCAGTGCTCAGTACTCAGTGCTCAGGGTGCTCAGTGCTCAGTGCTCAGGGTGCTGGGTGTTCAGTACTCGGGGTGCTGGATGCTCAGTACTCAGGGTGCTGGGTGCTCAGCGCTCAGGGTGCTGGGTGCTCAGTGCTCGGGGCGCTGGGTGCTCAGTACTCAGGGTGCTGGGTGCTCAGTGCTCTGGGTGCTTAGTGCTCAGTGCTCAGTGTGCTGGGTGCTCAGTACTCGGGATGCTGGGTGCTCAGTACTCAGGGTGCTGGGTGCTCAGTACTCAGGGTGCTGGGTGCTCGGTGCTCAGGTTGCTGGGTCCTCAGTTTTCGGGGTGCTGGGTGCTCAGTACTCAGGGTGCTGGGTGCTCATTGCTTGGGGTGCTGGGTGCTCAGTGCTCGGGGTGCTGGGTGCTCATTGCTCGGGGTGCTTTGTGCTCAGTGCTCGGGGCGCTGGGTGCTCAGTGCTCGGGGCGCTGGGTGCTCAGTGCTCGGGGTGCTCGGAGCTCAGTACTCAGGGTGCTGGGTGCTCAGTGCTCGGGGTGCTCGGTGCTCAGTACGATGGGTGCTGGGTGCTCAGTGCTCAGGGTGCTGGGTGCTCAGTACTCAGGGTGCTGGGTGCTCAGTGCTCGGGGCACTGGGTGCTCAGTGCTCGGGGTGCTCGGAGCTCAGTACTCAGGGTGCTGGGTGCTCAGTGCTCAGGGAGCTGGGTGCTCAGTGCTCATGGTGCTGGGTGCTCAGTGCTCAGGGTGTTGGGTGCTCAGTACTCAGGGTGCTGCGTGCTCAGTGCTCGGGGTGCTGGGTGCTCAGTGCTCAGTGCTCAGGGTGCTGGGTGCTCAGTACTCAGGGTGCTTTGTGCTCAGTGCTCGGGGTGCTGGGTGCTCAGTACTCAGGGTGCTGGGGGCTCAGTGCTCGGGGTGCTGGGTGCTCAGCTCTCAGGGTGCTGGGTGCTCAGTACTCAGGGTGCTGGGTGCTCAGTACTCGGGGTGCTCCGTGCTCAGTACTCAGGGTGCTGGGTGCTCAGTACTCAGGGTGCTGGGTGCTCAGTGCTCGGGGTGCTGGGTGCTCAGTGCTCAGTACTCAGGGTGCTGGGTGCTCAGTGCTCGGGGTGCTGGGTGCTCAGTGCTCAGTACTCAGGGTGCTGGGTGCTCAGTGCTCAGGGTGCTGGGTGCTCAGTGCTCAGGGTGCTGGGTGCTCAGTGCTCAGGGTGCTGGGTACTCAGTGCTCAGGGTGCTGGGTGCTCAGTACTCAGGGTGCTTAGTGCTCAGTACTCGGGGTGCTGGGTGCTCAGTGCTCAGGGTGCTCACTGCTCAGTACTCGGGGTGCTGGGTGCTCAGTGCTCAGGGTGCTCAGTGCTCAGTGCTCGGGGTGCTGGGTGCTCAGTGCTCGGGGCGCTGGGTGCTCAGTGCTCGGGGTGCTGGGTGCTCAGTACTCGGGGTGCTGGGTGCTCAGTGCTCAGGGTGCTCAGTGCTCAGTACTCAGTGCTCAGGGTGCTCAGTGCTCAGTGCTCAGGGTGCTGGGTGTTCAGTACTCGGGGTGCTGGATGCTCAGTACTCAGGGTGCTGGGTGCTCAGTGCTCAGGGTGCTGGGTGCTCAGTGCTCGGGGCGCTGGGTGCTCAGTACTCAGGGTGCTGGGTGCTCAGTGATCGGGGTGCTGGGTGCTCAGTGCTCAGGGTGCTGGGTGCTCAGTACTCAGGGTGCTGGGTGCTCAGTACTCGGGGTGCTGGGTGCTCAGTACTCAGGGTGCTGGGTGCTCAGTACTCAGGGTGCTGGGTGCTCAATGCTCGGGGTGCTTGGTGCTCAGTGCCCAGTACTCAGGGTGCTGGGTGCTCAGTGCTCGGGGTGCTGGGTGCTCAGTGCTCAGTACTCAGGGTGCTGGGTGCTCAGTGCTCAGGGTGCTGTGTGCTCAGTGCTCAGGGTGCTGGGTGCTCAGTGCTCAGGGTGCTGGGTACTCAGTGCTCAGGGTGCTGGGTGCTCAGTACTCAGGGTGCTGGGTGCTCAGTCCTCAGGGTGCTGGGTGATCAGTGCTCGGGGTGCTGGGTGCTCAGTGCTCACGGTGCTGGGTGCTCAGTGCTCGGGGTACTCGGTGCTCAGTCCTCAGGGTGCTGGGTGCTCAGTAATCAGGGTGCTGGGTGCTCAGTACTCGGGTGCTGGGTGCTCAGTGCTCAGGGTGCTGGGTGCTCAGTGCTCGGGGTGCTGGGTGCTCAGTGCTCAGTACTCAGGGTGCTGGGTGCTCAGTGCTCGGGGTGCTGGGTGCTCAGTGCTCAGTACTCAGGGTGCTGGGTGCTCAGTGCTCAGGGTGCTGTGTGCTCAGTGCTCAGGGTGCTGGGTGCTCAGTGCTCAGGGTGCTCGGTACTCAGTGCTCAGGGTGCTGGGTGCTCAGTACTCAGGGTGCTGGGTGCTCAGTACTCGGGGTGCTGGGTGCTCAGTGCTCGGGTAGCTCGGTGCTCAGTACGTTGGGTGCTCATATCTCAGGGTGCTGGGTGCTCAGTGCTCAGGGTGCTGGGTGCTGAGTGCTCAGGGTGCTGGGTGCTCAGTGCTCAGGGTGCTGGGTGCTCACTACTCAGGGTGCTGGGTGCTCAGTGCTCGGGGTGCTGGGTGCTCAGTTCTCAGGGTGCTGGGTGCTCAGTACTCAGGGTGCTGGGTGCTCAGTGCTCGGGGTGCTGGGTGCTCAGTGCTCAGTACTCAGGGTGCTGGGTGCTCAGTGCTCAGGGTGCTCACTGCTCAGTACTCGGGGTGCTGGGTGCTCAGTGCTCAGGGTGCTCAGTGCTCAGTGCTCGGGGTGCTGGGTGCTCAGTGCTTGGGGCGCTGGGTGCTCAGTACTCAGGGTGCTGGGTGCTCAGTGTTCAGGGTGCTGGGTGCTCAGTGCTCGGGGCGCTGGGTGCTCAGTACTCAGGGTGCTGGGTGCTCAGTGCTCGGGGTGCTGGGTGCTCAGTGCTCAGTACTCAGGGTGCTGGGTGCTCAGTGCTCGGGGTGCTGGGTGCTCAGTATTCGGGGTGCTGGGTGCTCAGTGCTCAGGGTGCTCAGTGCTCAGTACTCAGTGCTCAGGGTGCTCAGTGCTCGGGGTGCTGGGTGCTCAGTGCTCAGTACTCAGGGTGCTGGGTGCTCAGTGCTCGGGGTGCTGGGTGCTCAGTATTCGGGGTGCTGGGTGCTCAGTGCTCAGGGTGCTCAGTGCTCAGTACTCAGTGCTCAGGGTGCTCAGTACTCAGGGTGCTGGGTGCTCAGTGCTCGGGGTGCTGGGTGCTCAGTACTCAGGGTGCTGGGTGCTCAGTACTCGGGGTGCTGGGTGCTCAGTACTCAGGGAGCTGGGTGCTCAGTACTCAGGGTGCTGGTTGCTCAGTACTTGGATGCTGGGTGCTCAGTACTCAGGGTGCTGGGTGCTCAGTGCTCGGGGTGCTGGGTGCTCAGTGCTCAGAACTCAGGGTGCTGTGTGCTCAGTGCTCGGGGTGCTGGTGCTTAGTGCTCAGTACTCAGGGTGCTGGGTGCTCAGTGCTCAGGGTGCTGGGTGCTCAGTGCTCACGGTGCTGGGTGCTCAGTGCTCAGTGTGCTGGGTACTCCTTGCTCAGGGTGCTGGGTGCTCAGTACTCAGGGTGCTCAGTGCTCAGTACTCGGGGTGCTGGGTGCTCAGTGCTCAGGGTGCTCACTGCTCAGTACTCGGGGTGCTGGGTGCTCAGTGCTCAGGGTGCTCAGTGCTCAGTGCTCGGGGTGCTGGGTGCTCTGTGCTCGGGGTGCTGGGTGCTCAGTACTCGGGGTGCTGGGTGCTCAGTGCTCAGGGTGCTCAGTGCTCAGTACTCAGTGCTCAGGGTGCTCAGTGCTCAGTGCTCAGGGTGCTGGGTGTTCAGTACTCGGGGTGCTGGATGCTCAGTACTCAGGGTGCTGGGTGCTCAGCGCTCAGGGTGCTGGGTGCTCAGTGCTCGGGGCGCTGGGTGCTCAGTACTCAGGGTGCTGGGTGCTCAGTGCTCTGGGTGCTTAGTGCTCAGTGCTCAGGGTGCTGGGTGCTCAGTACTCGGGATGCTGGGTGCTCAGTACTCAGGGTGCTGGGTGCTCAGTACTCAGGGTGCTGGGTGCTCGGTGCTCAGGTTGCTGGGTCCTCAGTTTTCGGGGTGCTGGGTGCTCAGTACTCAGGGTGCTGGGTGCTCATTGCTTGGGGTGCTGGGTGCTCAGTGCTCGGGGTGCTGGGTGCTCATTGCTCGGGGTGCTTTGTGCTCAGTGCTCGGGGCGCTGGGTGCTCAGTGCTCGGGGGGCTGGGTGCTCAGTGCTCGGGGTGCTCGGAGCTCAGTACTCAGGGTGCTGGGTGCTCAGTGCTCGGGGTGCTCGGTGCTCAGTACGATGGGTGCTGGGTGCTCAGTGCTCAGGGTGCTGGGTGCTCAGTACTCAGGGTGCTGGGTGCTCAGTGCTCGGGGCACTGGGTGCTCAGTGCTCGGGGTGCTCGGAGCTCAGTACTCAGGGTGCTGGGTGCTCAGTGCTCAGGGAGCTGGGTGCTCAGTGCTCATGGTGCTGGGTGCTCAGTGCTCAGGGTGTTGGGTGCTCAGTACTCAGGGTGCTGCGTGCTCAGTGCTCGGGGTGCTGGGTGCTCAGTGCTCAGTGCTCAGGGTGCTGGGTGCTCAGTACTCAGGGTGCTTTGTGCTCAGTGCTCGGGGTGCTGGGTGCTCAGTACTCAGGGTGCTGGGTGCTCAGTACTCGGGTGCTGGGTGCTCAGTGCTCAGGGTGCTGGGTGCTCAGTGCTCGGGGTGCCGGGTGCTCAGTGCTCAGTACTCAGGGTGCTGGGTGCTCAGTGCTCGGGGTGCTCGGTGCTCAGTACGTTGGGTGCTCACTACTCAGGGTGCTGGGTGCTCAGTGCTCAGGGTGCTGGGTGCTCAGTGCTCAGGGTGCTGGGTGCTCAGTGCTCAGGGTGCTGGGTGCTCAGTACTCTGGGTGCTAGGTGCTAAGTCTCGGGGTGCTGGGTGCTCAGTGCTCGCGGTGCTGGGTGCTCAGTGCTCGGGGTGCTCGGTGCTCAGTACTCAGGGTGCTGGGTGCTCAGTGCTCGAGGTGCTCAGTACTCAGGGTGCTGTGTGTTCAGTGCTCAGGGTGCTGGGTGCTCAGTATTCAGGGTGCTCGGTGCATAGTACTCAGGGTGCTGGGTGCTCAGTACTCCGGGTGCTGGGTGCTCAGTGCTCGGGGTGCTCGGTGCTCAGTGCTCAAGGTGCTGGGAGCTCAGTACTCAGGGTGCTCATTGCTCAGGGTGCTGGGTGCTCAGTACTCAGGGTGCTGGGTGCTCAGTGCTCAGGGTGCTCGGTGCTCGGGGCGCTGGGTGCTCAGTGCTCGGGCTGCTCGGAACTCAGTACTCAGGGTGCTGGGTGCTCAGTGCTCTGGGTGCTTGGTGCTCAGTACTCAGGTTGCTGGGTGCTCAGTGCTCGGGGAGCTCGGTGCTCAGTACGTTGGGTGCTCACTACTCAGGGTGCTGGGTGCTCAGTGCTCGGGGTGCTGGGTGCTCAGTGCTCAGTACTCAGGGTGCTGGGTGCTCAGTGCTCAGGGTGCTGGGTGCTCACTACTCGGGGTGCTGGGTGCTCAGTGCTCAGGGTGCTCGGTACTCAGTGCTCAGGGTGCTGGGTGCTCAGTACTCAGGGTGCTGGGTGCTCAGTACTCGGGGTGCTGGGTGCTCAGTACTCAGGGTGCTGGGTGCTCAGTACTCAGGGTGCTGGGTGCTCAGTACTCGGATGCTGGGTGCTCAGTGCTCAGGGTGCTGGGTGCTCAGTGCTCGGGGTGCTGGGTGCTTAGTGCTCAGAACTCAGGGTGCTGTGTGCTCAGTGCTCGGGGTGCTGGGTGCTCAGTGCTCAGTACTCAGGGTGCTGGTGCTCAGTGCTCAGGGTGCTGGGTGCTCAGTGCTCAGGGTGCTGGGTGCTCAGTGCTCAGTGCTCGGGGTGCTGGGTGCTCAGTGCTCGGGGCGCTGGGTGCTCAGTGCTCGGGGTGCTCAGTGCTCAGTACTCGGGGTGCTGGGTGCTCAGTGCTCAGGGTGCTCAGTGCTCAGTACTCGGGGTGCTGAGTGCTCAGTGCTCAGGGTGCTCAGTGCTCAGTGCTCGGGGTGCTGGGTGCTCAGTGCTCGGGGCGCTGGGTGCTCAGTGCTCGGGGTGCTGGGTGCTCAGTACTCGGGGTGCTGGGTGCTCAGTGCTCAGGGTGCTCAGTGCTCAGTACTCAGTGCTCAGGGTGCTCAGTGCTCAGTGCTCAGGGTGCTGGGTGTTCAGTACTCGGGGTGCTGGATGCTCAGTACTCAGGGTGCTGGGTGCTCAGTGCTCAGGGTGCTGGGTGCTTAGTGCTCGGGTCGCTGGGTGCTCAGTACTCAGGGTGCTGGGTGCGCAGTGCTCGGGGTGCTGGGTGCTCAGTGCTCAGGGTGCTGGGTGCTCAGTACTCAGGGTGCTGGGTGCTCAGTACTCGGGGTGCTGGGTGCTCAGTACTCAGGGTGCTGGGTGCTCAGTACTCAGGGTGCTGGGTGCTCAGTACTCGGGTGCTGGGTGCTCAGTGCTCAGGGTGCTGGGTGCTCAGTGCTCGGGGTGCTGGTTGCTCAGTGCTCAGTACTCAGGGTGCTGGGTGCTCAGTGCTCGGGGTGCTGGGTGCTCAGTGCACAGTACTCAGGGTGCTGGGTGCTCAGTGCTCAGGGTGCTGTGTGCTCAGTGCTCAGGGTGCTGGGTGCTCAGTGCTAAGTGTGCTGGGTACTCAGTGCTCAGGGTGCTGGGTGCTCAGTACTCAGGGTGCTGGGTGCTCAGTACTCAGGGTGCTGGGTGCTCAGTGCTCGGGGAGCTCGGTGCTCAGTACGTTGGGTGCTCACTACTCAGGGTGCTGGGTGCTCAGTGCTCAGGGTGCTGGGTGCTGAGTGCTCAGGGTGCTGGGTGCTCAGTGCTCAGGGTGCTGGGTGCTCACTACTCAGGGTGCTGGGTGCTCAGTGCTCGGGGTGCTGGGTGCTCAGCTCTCAGGGTGCTGGGTGCTCAGTACTCAGGGTGCTGGGTGCTCAGTACTCGGGGTGCTCCGTGCTCAGTACTCAGGGTGCTGGGTGCTCAGTACTCAGGGTGCTGGGTGCTCAGTGCTCGGGGTGCTGGGTGCTCAGTGCTCAGTACTCAGGGTGCTGGGTGCTCAGTGCTCGGGGTGCTGGGTGCTCAGTGCTCAGTACTCAGGGTGCTGGGTGCTCAGTGCTCAGGGTGCTGGGTGCTCAGTGCTCAGGGTGCTGGGTGCTCAGTGCTCAGGGTGCTGGGTACTCAGTGCTCAGGGTGCTGGGTGCTCAGTACTCAGGGTGCTTAGTGCTCAGTACTCGGGGTGCTGGGTGCTCAGTGCTCAGGGTGCTCACTGCTCAGTACTCGGGGTGCTGGGTGCTCAGTGCTCAGGGTGCTCAGTGCTCAGTGCTCGGGGTGCTGGGTGCTCAGTGCTCGGGGCGCAGGGTGCTCAGTGCTCGGGGTGCTGGGTGCTCAGTACTCGGGGTGCTGGGTGCTCAGTGCTAAGGGTGCTCAGTGCTCAGTACTCAGTGTTCAGGGTGCTCAGTGCTCAGTGCTCAGGGTGCTGGGTGTTCAGTACTCGGGGTGCTGGATGCTCAGTACTCAGGGTGCTGGGTGCTCAGTGCTCAGGGTGCTGGGTGCTCAGTGCTCGGGTCGCTGGGTGCTCAGTACTCAGGGTGCTGGGTGCTCAGTGCTCGGGGTGCTGGGTGCTCAGTGCTCAGGGTGCTGGGTGCTCAGTACTCAGGGTGCTGGGTGCTCAGTACTCGGGGTCCTGGGTGCTCAGTACTAAGGGTGCTGGGTGCTCAGTACTCAGGGTGCTGGGTGCTCAATGCTTGGGGTGCTTGGTGCTCAGTGCCCAGTACTCAGGGTGCTGGGTGCTCAGTGCTCGGGGTGCTGGGTGCTCAGTGCTCAGTACTCAGGGTGCTGGGTGCTCAGTGCTCAGGGTGCTGTGTGCTCAGTGCTCAGGGTGCTGGGTGCTCAGTGCTCAGGGTGCTGGGTACTCAGTGCTCAGGGTGCTGGGTGCTCAGTACTCAGGGTGCTCCGTGCTCAGTACTCAGGGTGCTGGGTGCTCAGTGCTCGGGGTGCTGGGTGCTCAGTGCTCACGGTGCTGGGTGCTCAGTGCTCGGGGTACTCGGTGCTCAGTCCTCAGGGTGCTGGGTGCTCAGTAATCAGGGTGCTGGGTGCTCAGTACTCGGGTGCTGGGTGCTCAGTGCTCAGGGTGCTGCGTGCTCAGTGCTCGGGGTGCTGGGTGCTCAGTGCTCAGTACTCAGGGTGCTGGGTGCTCAGTGCTCGGGGTGCTGGGTGCTCAGTGCTCAGTACTCAGGGTGCTGGGTGCTCAGTGCTCAGGGTGCTGTGTGCTCAGTGCTCAGGGTGCTGGGTGCTCAGTGCTCAGGGTGCTCGGTACTCAGTGCTCAGGGTGCTGGGTGCTCAGTACTCAGGGTGCTGGGTGCTCAGTACTCGGGGTGCTGGGTGCTCAGTGCTCGGGGCGCTGGGTGCTCAGTACTCAGGGTGCTGGGTGCTCAGTGCTCGGGGTGCTGGGTGCTCAGTGCTCAGTACTCAGGGTGCTGGGTGCTCAGTGCTCGGGGTGCTGGGTGCTCAGTATTCGGGGTGCTGGGTGCTCAGTGCTCAGGGTGCTCAGTCCTCAGTACTCAGTGCTCAGGGTGCTCAGTGCTCGGGGTGCTGGGTGCTCAGTGCTCAGTACTCAGGGTGCTGGGTGCTCAGTGCTCAGGGTGCTGGGTGCTCAGTGCTCAGGGTGCTGGGTGCTCAGTGCTCAGGGTGCTGGGTACTCAGTGCTCAGGGAGCTGGGTGCTCAGTACTCAGGGTGCTCAGTGCTCAGTACTCGGGGTGCTGGGTGCTCAGTGCTCAGGGTGCTCACTGCTCAGTACTCGGGGTGCTGGGTGCTCAGTGCTCAGGGTGCTCAGTGCTCAGTGCTCGGGGTGCTGGGTGCTCAGTGCTTGGGGCGCTGGGTGCTCAGTACTCAGGGTGCTGGGTGCTCAGTGTTCAGGGTGCTGGGTGCTCAGTGCTCGGGGCGCTGGGTGCTCAGTACTCAGGGTGCTGGGTGCTCAGTGCTCGGGGTGCTGGGTGCTCAGTGCTCAGTACTCAGGGTGCTGGGTGCTCAGTGCTCGGGGTGCTGGGTGCTCAGTATTCGGGGTGCTGGGTGCTCAGTGCTCAGGGTGCTCAGTCCTCAGTACTCAGTGCTCAGGGTGCTCAGTGCTCGGGGTGCTGGGTGCTCAGTGCTCAGTACTCAGGGTGCTGGGTGCTCAGTGCTCGGGGTGCTGGGTGCTCAGTATTCGGGGTGCTGGGTGCTCAGTGCTCAGGGTGCTCAGTGCTCAGTACTCAGTGCTCAGGGTGCTCAGTACTCAGGGTGCTGGGTGCTCAGTGCTCGGGGTGCTGGGTGCTCAGTACTCAGGGTGCTGGGTGCTCAGTACTCGGGGTGCTGGGTGCTCAGTACTCAGGGTGCTGGGTGCTCAGTACTCAGGGTGCTGGGTGCTCAGTACTTGGATGCTGGGTGCTCAGTACTCAGGGTGCTGGGTGCTCAGTGCTCGGGGTGCTGGGTGCTCAGTGCTCAGAACTCAGGGTGCTGTGTGCTCAGTGCTCGGGGTGCTGGGTGCTTAGTGCTCAGTACTCAGGGTGCTGGGTGCTCAGTGCTCAGGGTGCTGGGTGCTCAGTGCTCAGGGTGCTGGGTGCTCAGTGCTCAGTGTGCTGGGTACTCCGTGCTCAGGGTGCTGGGTGCTCAGTACTCAGGGTGCTCAGTGCTCAGTACTCGGGGTGCTGGGTGCTCAGTGCTCAGGGTGCTCACTGCTCAGTACTCGGGGTGCTGGGTGCTCAGTGCTCAGGGTGCTCAGTGCTCAGTGCTCGGGGTGCTGGTGCTCTGTGCTCGGGGCGCTGGGTGCTCAGTGCTCGGGGTGCTGGGTGCTCAGTACTCGGGGTGCTGGGTGCTCAGTGCTCAGGGTGCTCAGTGCTCAGTACTCAGTGCTCAGGGTGCTCAGTGCTCAGTGCTCAGGGTGCTGGGTGTTCAGTACTCGGGGTGCTGGATGCTCAGTACTCAGGGTGCTGGGTGCTCAGCGCTCAGGGTGCTGGGTGCTCAGTGCTCGGGGCGCTGGGTGCTCAGTACTCAGGGTGCTGGGTGCTCAGTGCTCGGGGTGCTGGGTGCTCACTACTCGGGGTGCTGGGTGCTCAGTACTCAGGGTGCTGGGTGCTCAGTACTCAGGGTGCTGGGTGCTCGGTGCTCAGGTTGCTGGGTCCTCAGTATTCGGGGTGCTGGGTGCTCAGTACTCAGGGTGCTGGGTGCTCATTGCTTGGGGTGCTGGGTGCTCAGTGCTCGGGGTGCTGGGTGCTCATGGCTCGGGGTGCTTTGTGCTCAGTGCTCGGGGCGCTGGGTGCTCAGTGCTCGGGGCGCTGGGTGCTCAGTGCTCGGGGTGCTCGGAGCTCAGTACTCAGGGTGCTGGGTGCTCAGTGCTCGGGGTGCTCGGTGCTCAGTACGATGGGTGCTGGGTGCTCAGTGCTCAGGGTGCTGGGTGCTCAGTACTCAGGGTGCTGGGTGCTCAGTGCTCGGGGCACTGGGTGCTCAGTGCTCGGGGTGCTCGGAGCTCAGTACTCAGGGTGCTGGGTGCTCAGTGCTCAGGGAGCTGGGTGCTCAGTGCTCATGGTGCTGGGTGCTCAGTGCTCAGGGTGTTGGGTGCTCAGTACTCAGGGTGCTGCGTGCTCAGTGCTCGGGGTGCTGGGTGCTCAGTGCTCAGTGCTCAGGGTGCTGGGTGCTCAGTACTCAGGGTGCTTTGTGCTCAGTGCTCGGGGTGCTGGGTGCTCAGTACTCAGGGTGCTGGGTGCTCAGTACTCGGGGTGCTGGGTGCTCAGTGCTCAGGGTGCTGGGTGCTCAGTGCTCGGGGTGCCGGGTGCTCAGTGCTCAGTACTCAGGGTGCTGGGTGCTCAGTGCTCGGGGTGCTCGGTGCTCAGTACGTTGGGTGCTCACTACTCAGGGTGCTGGGTGCTCAGTGCTCAGGGTGCTGGGTGCTCAGTGCTCAGGGTGCTGGGTGCTCAGTGCTCAGGGTGCTGGGTGCTCAGTACTCAGGGTGCTGGGTGCTAAGTCTCGGGGTGCTGGGTGCTCAGTGCTCGCGGTGCTGGGTGCTCAGTGCTCGGGGTGCTCGGTGCTCAGTACTCAGGGTGCTGGGTGCTCAGTGCTCGAGGTGCTCAGTACTCAGGGTGCTGTGTGTTCAGTGCTCAGGGTGCTGGGTGCTCAGTATTCAGGGTGCTCGGTGCTTAGTACTCAGGGTGCTGGGTGCTCAGTACTCCGGGTGCTGGGTGCTCAGTGCTCAGGGTGCTGGGTGCTTAGTGCTCGGGTCGCTGGGTGCTCAGTACTCAGGGTGCTGGGTGCGCAGTGCTCGGGGTGCTGGGTGCTCAGTGCTCAGGGTGCTGGGTGCTCAGTACTCAGGGTGCTGGGTGCTCAGTACTCGGGGTACTTGGTGCTCAGTACTCAGGGTGCTGGGTGCTCAGTACTCAGGGTGCTGGGTGCTCAGTACTCGGGTGCTGGGTGCTCAGTGCTCAGGGTGCTGGGTGCTCAGTGCTCGGGGTGCTGGTTGCTCAGTGTTCAGTACTCAGGGTGCTGGGTGCTCAGTGCTCGGGGTGCTGGGTGCTCAGTGCTCAGTACTCAGGGTGCTGGGTGCTCAGTGCTCAGGGTGCTGTGTGCTCAGTGCTCAGGGTGCTGGGTGCTCAGTGCTCAGTGTGCTGGGTACTCAGTGCTCAGGGTGCTGGGTGCTCAGTACTCAGGGTGCTGGGTGCTCAGTACTCAGGGTGCTGGGTGCTCAGTGCTCGGGGAGCTCGGTGCTCAGTACGTTGGGTGCTCACTACTCAGGGTGCTGGGTGCTCAGTGCTCAGGGTGCTGGGTGCTGAGTGCTCAGGGTGCTGGGTGCTCAGTGCTCGGGGTGCTGGGTGCTCAGTGCTCAGGGTGCTGGGTGCTCAGTGCTCGGGGTGCTGGGTGCTCAGCTCTCAGGGTGCTGGGTGCTCAGTACTCAGGGTGCTGGGTGCTCAGTACTCGGGGTGCTGGGTGCTCAGTACTCAGGGTGCTGGGTGCTCAGTACTCAGGGTGCTGGGTGCTCAGTGCTCGGGGTGCTGGGTGCTCAGTGCTCAGTACTCAGGGTGCTGGGTGCTCAGTGCTCGGGGTGCTGGGTGCTCAGTGCTCAGTACTCAGGGTGCTGGGTGCTCAGTGCTCAGGGTGCTGGGTGCTCAGTGCTCAGGGTGCTGGGTGCTCAGTGCTCAGGGAGCTGGGTACTCAGTGCTCAGGGTGCTGGGTGCTCAGTACTCAGGGTGCTCAGTGCTCAGTACTCGGGGTGCTGGGTGCTCAGTGCTCAGGGTGCACACTGCTCAGTACTCGGGGTGCTGGGTGCTCAGTGCTCAGGGTGCTCAGTGCTCAGTGCTCGGGGTGCTGGGTGCTCAGTGCTCGGGGCGCTGGGTGCTCAGTGCTCGGGGTGCTGGGTGCTCAGTACTCGGGGTGCTGGGTGCTCAGTGCTCAGGGTGCGCAGTGCTCAGTACTCAGTGCTCAGGGTGCTCAGTGCTCAGTGCTCAGGGTGCTGGGTGTTCAGTACTCGGGGTGCTGGATGCTCAGTACTCAGGGTGCTGGGTGCTCAGTGCTCAGGGTGCTGGGTGCTCAGTGCTCGGGGCGCTGGGTGCTCAGTACTCAGGGTGCTGGGTGCTCAGTGCTCGGGGTGCTGGGTGCTCAGTGCTCAGGGTGCTGGGTGCTCAGTACTCAGGGTGCTGGGTGCTCAGTACTCGGGGTGCTGGGTGCTCAGTACTCAGGGTGCTGGGTGCTCAGTACTCAGGGTGCTGGGTGCTCAATGCTCGGGGTGCTTGGTGCTCAGTGCTCAGTACTCAGGGTGCTGGGTGCTCAGTGCTCGGGGTGCTGGGTGCTCAGTGCTCAGTACTCAGGGTGCTGGGTGCTCAGTGCTCAGGGTGCTGTGTGCTCAGTGCTCAGGGTGCTGGGTGCTCAGTGCTCAGGGTGCTGGGTACTCAGTGCTCAGGGTGCTGGGTGCTCAGTACTCAGGGTGCTAGGTGCTCAGTGCTCGGGGTGCTGGGTGCTCAGTGCTCACGGTGCTGGGTGCTCAGTGCTCGGGGTACTCGGTGCTCAGTCCTCAGGGTGCTGGGTGCTCAGTACTCAGGGTGCTGGGTGCTAAGTACTCGGGTGCTGGGTGCTCAGTGCTCAGGGTGCTGGGTGCTCAGTGCTCGGGGTGCTGGGTGCTCAGTGCTCAGTACTCAGGGTGCTGGGTGCTCAGTGCTCGGGGTGCTGGGTGCTCAGTGCTCAGTACTCAGGGTGCTGGGTGCTCAGTGCTCAGGGTGCTGTGTGCTCAGTGCTCAGGGTGCTGGGCGATCAGTGCTCAGGGTGCTCGGTACTCAGTGCTCAGGGTGCTGGGTGCTCAGTACTCAGGGTGCTGGGTGCTCAGTACTCGGGGTGCTGGGTGCTCAGTGATCGGGGAGCTCGGTGCTCAGTACGTTGGGTGCTCATATCTCAGGGTGCTGGGTGCTCAGTGCTCAGGGTGCTGGGTGCTGAGTGCTCAGGGTGCTGGGTGCTCAGTGCTCAGGGTGCTGGGTGCTCACTACTCAGGGTGCTGGGTGCTCAGTGCTCGGGGTGCTGGGTGCTCAGTTCTCAGGGTGCTGGGTGCTCAGTACTCAGGGTGCTGGGTGCTCAGTGCTCGGGGTGCTGGGTGCTCAGTGCTCAGTACTCAGGGTGCTGGGTGCTCCGTGCTCAGGGTGATGGGTGCTCAGTGCTCAGGGTGCTGGGTGCTCAGTGCTCAGGGTGCTGGGTACTCAGTGCTCAGGGAGCTGGGTGCTCAGTACTCAGGGTGCTCAGTGCTCAGTACTCGGGGTGCTGGGTGCTCAGTGCTCAGGGTGCTCACTGCTCAGTACTCGGGGTGCTGGGTGCTCAGTGCTCAGGGTGCTCAGTGCTCAGTGCTCAGGGTGCTGGGTGCTCAGTGCTTGGGGCGCTGGGTGCTCAGTACTCAGGGTGCTGGGTGCTCAGTGTTCAGGGTGCTGGGTGCTCAGTGCTCGGGGCGCTGGGTGCTCAGTACTCAGGGTGCTGGGTGCTCAGTGCTCGGGGTGCTGGGTGCTCAGTGCTCAGTACTCAGGGTGCTGGGTGCTCAGTGCTCGGGGTGCTGGGTGCTCAGTATTCGGGGTGCTGGGTGCTCAGTGCTCAGGGTGCTCAGTGCTCAGTACTCAGTGCTCAGGGTGCTCAGTGCTCAGTGCTCAGGGTGCTGGGTGTTCAGTACTCGGGGTGCTGGATGCTCAGTACTCAGGGTGCTGGGTGCTCAGTGTTCAGGGTGCTGGGTGCTCAGTGCTCGGGGCGCTGGGTGCTCAGTACTCAGGGTGCTGGGTGCTCAGTGCTCGGGGTGCTGGGTGCTCAGTGCTCAGTACTCAGGGTGCTGGGTGCTCAGTGCTCGGGGTGCTGGGTGCTCAGTGCTCAGTACTCAGGGTGCTGGGTGCTCAGTGCTCAGGGTGCTGTGTGCTCAGTGCTCAGGGTGCTGGGTGCTCAGTGCTCAGGGTGCTGGGTACTCAGTGCTCAGGGTGCTGGGTGCTCAGTACTCAGGGTGCTCTGTGCTCAGTACTCAGGGTGCTGTGTGCTCAGTGCTCGGGGTGCTGGGTGCTCAGTGCTCACGGTGCTGGGTGCTCAGTGCTCGGGGTACTCGGTGCTCAGTCCTCAGGGTGCTGGGTGCTCAGTGCTCGAGGTGCTCAGTACTCAGGGTGCTGTGTGTTCAGTGCTCAGGGTGCTGGGTGCTCAGTACTCAGGTTGCTCATTGCTCAGGGTGCTGGGTGCTCAGTAGTCAGGGTGCTGGGTGCTCAGTGCTCAGGGTGCTCGGTGCTCGGGGCGCTGGGTGCTCAGTGCTCGGGGTGCTCGGAGCTCAGTACTCAGGGTGCTGGGTGCTCAGTGCTCGGGGTGCTGGGTGCTCAGTGCTCGGGGTGCTGGGTGCTCAGTGCTCAGGGTGCTGGGTGCTCAGTACTCAGGGTGCTGGGTGCTCAGGACTCGGGGTGCTGGGTGCTCAGTGCTCGGGGTGCTGGGTGCTCAGTACTCAGGGTGCTGGGTGCTCAGTACTCAGGGTGCTGGGTGCTCAGTACTCAGGATGCTGGGTGCTCAGTACTCGGGTGCTGGGTGCTCAGTGCTCGGGGTGCTGGGTGCTCAATGCTCGGGGTGCTGGGTGCTCAGTGCTCAGTACTCAGGGTGCTGGGTGCTCAGTGCTCAGGGTGCTGGGTGCTCAGTGCTCAGGGTGCTGGGTGCTCAGTGCTCGGGGTGCTGGGTGCTCAGTGCTCAGTACTCAGGGTGCTGGGTGCTCAGTGCTCGATGTGCTGGGTGCTCAGGGCTCAGTACTCACGGTGCTGGGTGCTCAGTACTCAGGGTGCTGGGTGCTCAGTGCTCAGGGTGCTTTGTGCTCAGTACTCGGGGTGCTCGGTGCTCAGTGCTCAGGGTGCTGGGTGCTCAGTGCTCAGGGTGATCGGTGCTCCGTACTCAGGGTGCTGGGTGCTCAGTGCTCAGGGTGCTGGGTGCTCAGTCCTCAGGGTGCTCAGTGCTCAGGCTGCTGGGTGCTCAGTGCTCGGGGTGCTCGGTGCTCAGTACTCAGGGTGCTGAGTGCACAGTACTCAGGGTGCTGGTTGCTCAGTACTCAGGGTGCTGGGTGCTCAGTGCTCAGGGTGCTGGGTGATCAGTGCTCAGGGTGCTGGGTGCTCAGTGCTCAGGGTGCTGGGTGCTCAGTACTCAGGGTGCTCAGTGCTCAGTACTCAGGGTGCTCAGTGCTCAGTACTCAGGGTGCTCAGTGCTCAGGGTGCTGGGTGCTCAGTCCTCAGGGTGCTGTGTGCTCAGTGCTCAGGGTGCTCGGTGCTCAGTGCTCAGGGTGCTGGGTGCTCAGTACTCAGGGTGCTGGGTTCTCAGTGCTCGGGGTGCTGGGTGCTCAGTACTCAGGGTGCTGGGTGCTCAGTACTCAGGGTGCTGGCTGCTCAGTACTCAGGTTGCTGGGTGCTCAATACTCAGGGTGCTCAGTGCTTGGTGTGCTGGATGCTCAGTACTCAGGGTGCTCAGTGCTTGGGGTGTTGGGTGCTCAGTACTCAGGGTGTTGGGTGCTCAGTGATCAGGGTGCTGGGTGCTCAGTACTCGTGGTGCTCAGTGCTCAGTACTCAGGGTGCTGGGTGCTCAGTGCTCAGGATGCTGGGTGCTCAGTGCTCAGGGTGCTGGCTGCTCGGTGCTCAGGTTGCTGGGTGCTCAGTATTCGGGGTGCTGGGTGCTCAGTACTCAGGGTGCTGGGTGCTCATTGCTTGGGGTGCTGGGTGCTCAGTGCTCGGGGTGCTGGGTACTCATTGCTCGGGGTGCTTGGTGCTCAGTGCTCGGGGCGCTGGGTGCTCAGTGCTCGGGGCGCTGGGTGCTCAGTGCTCGGGGTGCTCGGAGCTCAGTACTCAGGGTGCTGGGTGCTCAGTGCTCGGGGTGCTCGGTGCTCAGTACGTTGGGTGCGGGGTGCTTAGTGCTCAGGGTGCTGGGTGCTCAGTACTCAGGGTGCTGCGTGCTCAGTGCTCGGGGCTCTGGGTGCTCAGTGCTCGGGGTGCTCGGAGCTCAGTACTCAGGGTGCTGGGTGCTCAGTGCTCAGGGTGCTGGGTGCTCAGTGCTCAGGGTGCTGGGTGCTCAGTGCTCAGGGTGCTGGGTGCTCAGTACTCAGGGTGCTGGGTGCTCAGTGCTCGGGGTGCTGGGTGCTCAGTGCTCAGGGTGCTGGGTGCTCATTACTCAGTGTGCTGGGTGCTCAGTGCTCGGGGTGCTGGGTGCTCAGTGCTCAGGGTGCTCGGTGCTCCGTACTCAGGGTGCTGGGTGCTCAGTACTCAGGGTGCTGGGTGCTCAGTACTCGGGAGCTGGGTGCTCAGTGCTCAGGGTGCTGGGTGCTCAGTGCTCGGGGTGCTGGGTGCTCAGTCTTCAGTACTCAGGGTGCTGGGTGCTCACTGCTCGGGGTGCTCGGTGCTCAGTACGTTGGGTGCTCACTACTCAGGGTGCTGGGTGCTCAGGGCTCAGGGTGCTGGGTGCTCAGTGCTCAGGGTGCTGGGTGCTCAGTGCTCAGGGTGCTGGGTGCTCAGTACTCAGGGTGCTGGGTGCTCAGTGCTCGGGGTGCTGGGTGCTCAGTGCTCGCGGTGCTGGGTGCTCAGTGCTCGGGGTGCTCGGTGCTCAGTACTCAGGGTGCTGGGTGCTCAGTGCTCGAGGCGCTCAGTACTCAGGGTGTTGTGTGTTCAGTGCTCAGGGTGCTGGGTGCTCAGTATTCAGGGTGCTCGGTGCTTAGTACTCAGGGTGCTGGGTGCTCAGTACTCCGGGTGCTGGGTGCTCAGTGCTCGGGGTGCTAGGTGCTCACTGCTCAAGGTGCTGGGTGCTCAGTACTCAGGGTGCTCATTGCTCAGGGTGCTGAGTGCTCAGTACTCAGGGTGCTGGGTGCTCAGTGCTCAGGGTGCTCGGTGCTCGGGGCGCTGGGTGCTCAGTGCTCGGGGTGCTCGCAGCTCAGTACTCAGGGTGCTGGGTGCTCAGTACTCAGGGTGCTGGGTGCTCAGTGCTCAGGGTGCTGGGTGATCAGTGCTCAGGGTGCTGGGTGCTCAGTACTCAGGGTGCTGGGTGCTCAGTACTCCGGGTGCTGGGTGCTCAGTTCTCGGGGTGCTCGGTGCTCAGTACTCAGTGATCAGGGTGCTCAGTGCTCAGTGCTCAGGGTGCTGGGTGTTCAGTACTCAGGGTGCTGGGTGCTCAGTACTCGGGGTGCTCGGTGCTCAGTGCTCAGGGTGCTGGGTGCTCAGTACTCAGGGTGCTGGGTACTCAGTGCTCAGGGTGCTCGGTGCTCAGTACTCGGGTGCTGGGTGCTCATTCTCGGGGTGCTGGGTGCTCAGTGCTCGGGGTGCTGGGTGCTCAGTACTCAGGGTGCTGGGTGCTCAGTGCTCAGGGTGCTGGGTGCTCAGTACTCAGGGTGCTGGGTGCTCAGTGCTCAGGGTGCTGGGTGCTCAGTACTTAGGTTGCTCAGTACTCAGGGTGCTGGGTGCTCAAGGCTCGGGGTGCTGGGTGCTCAGTGCTCAGGGTGATCGGTGCTCAGTACTCAGGGTGCTGGGTGCTCAGTGCTCAGGGTGCTGGGTGCTCAGTCCTCAGGGTGCTCAGTGCTCAGGGTGTTGGGTGCTCAGTGCTCGGGGTGCTCGGTGCTCTGTACTCAGGGTGCTGAGTGCTCAGTACTCAGGGTGCTGGGTGCTCAGTACTCAGGGTGCTGGGTGCTCAGTGCTCAGGGTGCTTGGTGATCAGTGCTCAGGGTTCTGGGTGCTCAGTGCTCAGGGTGCTGGGTGCTCAGTGCTCGGGGTGCTGGGTGCTCAGTACTCAGGGAGCTGGGTGCTCAGTGATCGGGGTGCTCGCTGCTCAGTACGTTGGGTGCTCACTACTCAGGGTGCTGGGTGCTCAGTGCTCAGGGTGCTGGGTGCTCAGTGCTCAGTGTGCTCGGTGCTCAGTGCTCAGGGTGCTGGGTGCTCAGTACTCAGGGTGCTGGTTGCTCAGTACTCAGGGTGCTCAGTGCTCAGTACTCAGGGTGCTCAGTGCTCAGTACTCAGAGTGCTCAGTGCTCAGGGTGCTGGGTGCTCAGTCCTCAGGGTGCTGGGTGCTCAGTGCTCAGGGTGCTGGGTGCTCAGTACTCAGGGTGCTCAGTGCTCAGTACTCAGGGTGCTCAGTGCTCAGTACTCAGGGTGCTCAGTGCTCAGGGTGCTGGGTGCTCAGTCCTCAGGGTGCTGTGTGCTCAGTGCTCAGGGTGCTCGGTGCTCAGTGCTCAGGGTGCTGGGTGCTCAGTACTCAGGGTGCTGGGTTCTCAGTGCTCGGGGTGCTGGGTGCTCAGTACTCAGGGTGCTGGGTGCTCAGTACTCAGGGTGCTGGCTGCTCAGTACTCAGGTTGCTGGGTGCTCAATACTCAGGGTGCTCAGTGCTTGGTGTGCTGGATGCTCAGTACTCAGGGTGCTCAGTGCTTGGGGTGTTGGGTGCTCAGTACTCAGGGTGTTGGGTGCTCAGTGATCAGGGTGCTGGGTGCTCAGTACTCGTGGTGCTCAGTGCTCAGTACTCAGGGTGCTGGGTGCTCAGTGCTCAGGATGCTGGGTGCTCAGTGCTCAGGGTGCTGGCTGCTCGGTGCTCAGGTTGCTGGGTGCTCAGTATTCGGGGTGCTGGGTGCTCAGTACTCAGGGTGCTGGGTGCTCATTGCTTGGGGTGCTGGGTGCTCAGTGCTCGGGGTGCTGGGTACTCATTGCTCGGGGTGCTTGGTGCTCAGTGCTCGGGGCGCTGGGTGCTCAGTGCTCGGGGCGCTGGGTGCTCAGTGCTCGGGGTGCTCGGAGCTCAGTACTCAGGGTGCTGGGTGCTCAGTGCTCGGGGTGCTCGGTGCTCAGTACGTTGGGTGCGGGGTGCTTAGTGCTCAGGGTGCTGGGTGCTCAGTACTCAGGGTGCTGCGTGCTCAGTGCTCGGGGCTCTGGGTGCTCAGTGCTCGGGGTGCTCGGAGCTCAGTACTCAGGGTGCTGGGTGCTCAGTGCTCAGGGTGCTGGGTGCTCAGTGCTCAGGGTGCTGGGTGCTCAGTGCTCAGGGTGCTGGGTGCTCAGTACTCAGGGTGCTGGGTGCTCAGTGCTCGGGGTGCTGGGTGCTCAGTGCTCAGGGTGCTGGGTGCTCATTACTCAGTGTGCTGGGTGCTCAGTGCTCGGGGTGCTGGGTGCTCAGTGCTCAGGGTGCTCGGTGCTCCGTACTCAGGGTGCTGGGTGCTCAGTACTCAGGGTGCTGGGTGCTCAGTACTCGGGAGCTGGGTGCTCAGTGCTCAGGGTGCTGGGTGCTCAGTGCTCGGGGTGCTGGGTGCTCAGTCTTCAGTACTCAGGGTGCTGGGTGCTCACTGCTCGGGGTGCTCGGTGCTCAGTACGTTGGGTGCTCACTACTCAGGGTGCTGGGTGCTCAGGGCTCAGGGTGCTGGGTGCTCAGTGCTCAGGGTGCTGGGTGCTCAGTGCTCAGGGTGCTGGGTGCTCAGTACTCAGGGTGCTGGGTGCTCAGTGCTCGGGGTGCTGGGTGCTCAGTGCTCGCGGTGCTGGGTGCTCAGTGCTCGGGGTGCTCGGTGCTCAGTACTCAGGGTGCTGGGTGCTCAGTGCTCGAGGCGCTCAGTACTCAGGGTGTTGTGTGTTCAGTGCTCAGGGTGCTGGGTGCTCAGTATTCAGGGTGCTCGGTGCTTAGTACTCAGGGTGCTGGGTGCTCAGTACTCCGGGTGCTGGGTGCTCAGTGCTCGGGGTGCTAGGTGCTCACTGCTCAAGGTGCTGGGTGCTCAGTACTCAGGGTGCTCATTGCTCAGGGTGCTGAGTGCTCAGTACTCAGGGTGCTGGGTGCTCAGTGCTCAGGGTGCTCGGTGCTCGGGGCGCTGGGTGCTCAGTGCTCGGGGTGCTCGCAGCTCAGTACTCAGGGTGCTGGGTGCTCAGTACTCAGGGTGCTGGGTGCTCAGTGCTCAGGGTGCTGGGTGATCAGTGCTCAGGGTGCTGGGTGCTCAGTACTCAGGGTGCTGGGTGCTCAGTACTCCGGGTGCTGGGTGCTCAGTTCTCGGGGTGCTCGGTGCTCAGTACTCAGTGATCAGGGTGCTCAGTGCTCAGTGCTCAGGGTGCTGGGTGTTCAGTACTCAGGGTGCTGGGTGCTCAGTACTCGGGGTGCTCGGTGCTCAGTGCTCAGGGTGCTGGGTGCTCAGTACTCAGGGTGCTGGGTACTCAGTGCTCAGGGTGCTCGGTGCTCAGTACTCGGGTGCTGGGTGCTCATTCTCGGGGTGCTGGGTGCTCAGTGCTCGGGGTGCTGGGTGCTCAGTACTCAGGGTGCTGGGTGCTCAGTGCTCAGGGTGCTGGGTGCTCAGTACTCAGGGTGCTGGGTGCTCAGTGCTCAGGGTGCTGGGTGCTCAGTACTTAGGTTGCTCAGTACTCAGGGTGCTGGGTGCTCAAGGCTCGGGGTGCTGGGTGCTCAGTGCTCAGGGTGATCGGTGCTCAGTACTCAGGGTGCTGGGTGCTCAGTGCTCAGGGTGCTGGGTGCTCAGTCCTCAGGGTGCTCAGTGCTCAGGGTGTTGGGTGCTCAGTGCTCGGGGTGCTCGGTGCTCTGTACTCAGGGTGCTGAGTGCTCAGTACTCAGGGTGCTGGGTGCTCAGTACTCAGGGTGCTGGGTGCTCAGTGCTCAGGGTGCTTGGTGATCAGTGCTCAGGGTTCTGGGTGCTCAGTGCTCAGGGTGCTGGGTGCTCAGTGCTCGGGGTGCTGGGTGCTCAGTACTCAGGGAGCTGGGTGCTCAGTGATCGGGGTGCTCGCTGCTCAGTACGTTGGGTGCTCACTACTCAGGGTGCTGGGTGCTCAGTGCTCAGGGTGCTGGGTGCTCAGTGCTCAGTGTGCTCGGTGCTCAGTGCTCAGGGTGCTGGGTGCTCAGTACTCAGGGTGCTGGTTGCTCAGTACTCAGGGTGCTCAGTGCTCAGTACTCAGGGTGCTCAGTGCTCAGTACTCAGAGTGCTCAGTGCTCAGGGTGCTGGGTGCTCAGTCCTCAGGGTGCTGGGTGGTCAGTGCTCAGGGTGCTCGGTGCTCAGTGCTCAGGGTGCTGGGTGCTCAGTACTCAGGGTGCTGGGTGCTCAGTGCTCGGGGTGCTGGGTGTTCAGTACTCGGGGTGCTGGGTGCTCAGTGCTCAGGGTGCTGGGTGTTCAGTACTCGGGGTGCTGGATGCTCAGTACTCAGGGTGCTGGGTGCTCAGTGCTCAGGGTGCTGGGTGCTCAGTGCTCGGGGCGCTGGGTGCTCAGTACTCAGGGTGCTGGGTGCTCAGTGCTCAGGGTGCTGGGTGCTCAGTGCTCAGGGTGCTGGGTGCTCAGTACTCAGGGTGCTGGGTGCTCAGTACTCGGGGTGCTGGGTGCTCAGTACTCAGGGTGCTGGGTGCTCAGTACTCAGGGTGCTGGGTGCTCAATGCTCGGGGTGCTTGGTGCTCAGTGCTCAGTACTCAGGGTGCTGGGTGCTCAGTGCTCGGGGTGCTGGGTGCTCAGTGCTCAGTACTCAGGGTGCTGGGTGCTCAGTGCTCAGGGTGCTGTGTGCTCAGTGCTCAGGGTGCTGGGTGCTCAGTGCTCAGGGTGCTGGGTACTCAGTGCTCAGGGTGCTGGGTGCTCAGTACTCAGGGTGCTAGGTGCTCAGTGCTCGGGGTGCTGGGTGCTCAGTGCTCACGGTGCTGGGTGCTCAGTGCTCGGGGTACTCGGTGCTCAGTCCTCAGGGTGCTGGGTGCTCAGTACTCAGGGTGCTGGGTGCTCAGTACTCGGGTGCTGGGTGCTCAGTGCTCAGGGTGCTGGGTGCTCAGTGCTCGGGGTGCTGGGTGCTCAGTGCTCAGTACTCAGGGTGCTGGGTGCTCAGTGCTCGGGGTGCTGGGTGCTCAGTGCTCAGTACTCAGGGTGCTGGGTGCTCAGTGCTCAGGGTGCTGTGTGCTCAGTGCTCAGGGTGCTGGGCGATCAGTGCTCAGGGTGCTCGGTACTCAGTGCTCAGGGTGCTGGGTGCTCAGTACTCAGGGTGCTGGGTGCTCAGTACTCGGGGTGCTGGGTGCTCAGTGATCGGGGAGCTCGGTGCTCAGTACGTTGGGTGCTCATATCTCAGGGTGCTGGGTGCTCAGTGCTCAGGGTGCTGGGTGCTGAGTGCTCAGGGTGCTGGGTGCTCAGTGCTCAGGGTGCTGGGTGCTCACTACTCAGGGTGCTGGGTGCTCAGTGCTCGGGGTGCTGGGTGCTCAGTTCTCAGGGTGCTGGGTGCTCAGTACTCAGGGTGCTGGGTGCTCAGTGCTCGGGGTGCTGGGTGCTCAGTGCTCAGTACTCAGGGTGCTGGGTGCTCAGTGCTCAGGGTGATGGGTGCTCAGTGCTCAGGGTGCTGGGTGCTCAGTGCTCAGGGTGCTGGGTACTCAGTGCTCAGGGAGCTGGGTGCTCAGTACTCAGGGTGCTCAGTGCTCAGTACTCGGGGTGCTGGGTGCTCAGTGCTCAGGGTGCTCACTGCTCAGTACTCGGGGTGCTGGGTGCTCAGTGCTCAGGGTGCTCAGTGCTCAGTGCTCGGGGTGCTGGGTGCTCAGTGCTTGGGGCGCTGGGTGCTCAGTACTCAGGGTGCTGGGTGCTCAGTGTTCAGGGTGCTGGGTGCTCAGTGCTCGGGGCGCTGGGTGCTCAGTACTCAGGGTGCTGGGTGCTCAGTGCTCGGGGTGCTGGGTGCTCAGTGCTCAGTACTCAGGGTGCTGGGTGCTCAGTGCTCGGGGTGCTGGGTGCTCAGTATTCGGGGTGCTGGGTGCTCAGTGCTCAGGGTGCTCAGTGCTCAGTACTCAGTGCTCAGGGTGCTCAGTGCTCAGTGCTCAGGGTGCTGGGTGTTCAGTACTCGGGGTGCTGGATGCTCAGTACTCAGGGTGCTGGGTGCTCAGTGTTCAGGGTGCTGGGTGCTCAGTGCTCGGGGCGCTGGGTGCTCAGTACTCAGGGTGCTGGGTGCTCAGTGCTCGGGGTGCTGGGTGCTCAGTGCTCAGTACTCAGGGTGCTGGGTGCTCAGTGCTCGGGGTGCTGGGTGCTCAGTGCTCAGTACTCAGGGTGCTGGGTGCTCAGTGCTCAGGGTGCTGTGTGCTCAGTGCTCAGGGTGCTGGGTGCTCAGTGCTCAGGGTGCTGGGTACTCAGTGCTCAGGGTGCTGGGTGCTCAGTACTCAGGGTGCTCTGTGCTCAGTACTCAGGGTGCTGTGTGCTCAGTGCTCGGGGTGCTGGGTGCTCAGTGCTCACGGTGCTGGGTGCTCAGTGCTCGGGGTACTCGGTGCTCAGTCCTCAGGGTGCTGGGTGCTCAGTGCTCGAGGTGCTCTGTACTCAGGGTGCTGTGTGTTCAGTGCTCAGGGTGCTGGGTGCTCAGTACTCAGGTTGCTCATTGCTCAGGGTGCTGGGTGCTCAGTAGTCAGGGTGCTGGGTGCTCAGTGCTCAGGGTGCTCGGTGCTCGGGGCGCTGGGTGCTCAGTGCTCGGGGTGCTCGGAGCTCAGTACTCAGGGTGCTGGGTGCTCAGTGCTCGGGGTGCTGGGTGCTCAGTGCTCGGGGTGCTGGGTGCTCAGTGCTCGGGGTGCTGGGTGCTCAGTACTCAGGGTGCTGGGTGCTCAGGACTCGGGGTGCTGGGTGCTCAGTGCTCGGGGTGCTGGGTGCTCAGTACTCAGGGTGCTGGGTGCTCAGTACTCAGGGTGCTGGGTGCTCAGTACTCAGGATGCTGGGTGCTCAGTACTCGGGTGCTGGGTGCTCAGTGCTCGGGGTGCTGGGTGCTCAATGCTCGGGGTGCTGGGTGCTCAGTGCTCAGTACTCAGGGTGCTGGGTGCTCAGTGCTCAGGGTGCTGGGTGCTCAGTGCTCAGGGTGCTGGGTGCTCAGTGCTCGGGGTGCTGGGTGCTCAGTGCTCAGTACTCAGGGTGCTGGGTGCTCAGTGCTCTATGTGCTGGGTGCTCAGTGCTCAGTACTCACGGTGCTGGGTGCTCAGTACTCAGGGTGCTGGGTGCTCAGTGCTCAGGGTGCTTTGTGCTCAGTACTCGGGGTGCTCGGTGCTCAGTGCTCAGGGTGCTGGGTACTCAGTGCTCAGGGTTCTCGGTGCTCAGTACTCGGGGTGCTGGGTGCTCATTCTAGGGGTGCTGGGTGCTCAGTGCTCGGGGTGCTGGGTGCTCAGTACTCAGGGTGCTGGGTGCTCAGTGCTCAGGGTGCTCATTACTCAGGGTGCTGGGTGCTCAGTGCTCGGGGTGCTGGGTGCTCAGTGCTCAGGGTGATCGGTGCTCCGTACTCAGGGTGCTGGGTGCTCAGTGCTCAGGGTGCTGGGTGCTCAGTCCTCAGGGTGCTCAGTGCTCAGGCTGCTGGGTGCTCAGTGCTCGGGGTGCTCGGTGCTCAGTAATCAGGGTGCTGAGTGCACAGTACTCAGGGTGCTGGTTGCTCAGTACTCAGGGTGCTGGGTGCTCAGTGCTCAGGGTGCTGGGTGATCAGTGCTCAGGGTGCTGGGTGCTCAGTGCTCAGGGTGCTGGGTGCTCAGTACTCAGGGTGCTCAGTGCTCAGTACTCAGGGTGCTCAGTGCTCAGTACTCAGGGTGCTCAGTGCTCAGGGTGCTGGGTGCTCAGTCCTCAGGGTGCTGTGTGCTCAGTGCTCAGGGTGCTCGGTGCTCAGTGCTCAGGGTGCTGGGTGCTCAGTACTCAGGGTGCTGGGTGCTCAGTGCTCGGGGTGCTGGGTGCTCAGTACTCAGGGTGCTGGGTGCTCAGTACTCAGGGTGCTGGCTGCTCAGTACTCAGGTTGCTGGGTGCTCAATACTCAGGGTGCTCAGTGCTTGGTGTGCTGGATGCTCAGTACTCAGGGTGCTCAGTGCTTGGGGTGTTGGGTGCTCAGTACTCAGGGTGTTGGGTGCTCAGTGATCAGGGTGCTGGGTGCTCAGTACTCGTGGTGCTCAGTGCTCAGTACTCAGGGTGCTGGGTGCTCATTGCTTGGGGTGCTGGGTGCTCAGTGCTCGGGGTGCTGGGTACTCATTGCTCGGGGTGCTTGGTGCTCAGTGCTCGGGGCGCTGGGTGCTCAGTGCTCGGGGCGCTGGGTGCTCAGTGCTCGGGGTGCTCGGAGCTCAGTACTCAGGGTGCTGGGTGCTCAGTGCTCGGGGTGCTCGGTGCTCAGTACGTTGGGTGCGGGGTGCTTAGTGCTCAGGGTGCTGGGTGCTCAGTACTCAGGGTGCTGCGTGCTCAGTGCTCGGGGCTCTGGGTGCTCAGTGCTCGGGGTGCTCGGAGCTCAGTACTCAGGGTGCTGGGTGCTCAGTGCTCAGGGTGCTGGGTGCTCAGTGCTCAGGGTGCTGGGTGCTCAGTGCTCAGGGTGCTGGGTGCTCAGTACTCAGGGTGCTGGGTGCTCAGTGCTCGGGGTGCTGGGTGCTCAGTGCTCAGGGTGCTGGGTGCTCATTACTCAGTGTGCTGGGTGCTCAGTGCTCGGGGTGCTGGGTGCTCAGTGCTCAGGGTGCTGGGTGCTCTGTACTCAGGGTGCTGGGTGCTCAGTACTCAGGGTGCTGGGTGCTCAGTACTCGGGAGCTGGGTGCTCAGTGCTCAGGGTGCTGGGTGCTCAGTGCTCGGGGTGCTGGGTGCTCAGTCTTCAGTACTCAGGGTGCTGGGTGCTCACTGCTCGGGGTGCTCGGTGCTCAGTACGTTGGGTGCTCACTACTCAGGGTGCTGGGTGCTCAGGGCTCAGGGTGCTGGGTGCTCAGTGCTCAGGGTGCTGGGTGCTCAGTGCTCAGGGTGCTGGGTGCTCAGTACTCAGGGTGCTGGGTGCTCACTGCTCGGGGTGCTCGGTGCTCAGTACGTTGGGTGCTCACTACTCAGGGTGCTGGGTGCTCAGGGCTCAGGGTGCTGGGTGCTCAGTGCTCAGGGTGCTGGGTGCTCAGTATTCAGGGTGCTCGGTGCTTAGTACTCAGGGTGCTGGTTGCTCAGTACTCCGGGTGCTGGGTGCTCAGTGCTCGGGGTGCTAGGTGGTCACTGCTCAAGGTGCTGGGTGCTCAGTACTCAGGGTGCTCATTGCTCAGGGTGCTGAGTGCTCAGTACTCAGGGTGCTGGGTGCTCAGTGCTCAGGGTGCTCGGTGCTCGGGGCGCTGGGTGCTCAGTGCTCGGGGTGCTCGCAGCTCAGTACTCAGGGTGCTGGGTGCTCAGTACTCAGGGTGCTGGGTGCTCAGTGCTCAGGGTGCTGGGTGATCAGTACTCAGGGTGCTGGGTACTCAGTGCTCAGGGTGCTCGGTGCTCAGTACTCGGGTGCTGGGTGCTCATTCTCGGGGTGCTGGGTGCTCAGTGCTCGGGGTGCTGGGTGCTCAGTACTCAGGGTGCTGGGTGCTCAGTGCTCAGGGTGCTGGGTGCTCAGTACTCAGGGTGCTGGGTGCTCAGTGCTCAGGGTGCTGGGTGCTCAGTACTCGGGGTGCTCGGTGCTCAGTGCTCAGGGTGCTGGGTGCTCAGTACTCAGGGTGCTGGGTACTCAGTGCTCAGGGTGCTCGGTGCTCAGTACTCGGGTGCTGGGTGCTCATTCTCGGGGTGCTGGGTGCTCAGTGCTCGGGGTGCTGGGTGCTCAGTACTCAGGGTGCTGGGTGCTCAGTGCTCAGGGTGCTGGGTGCTCAGTACTCAGGGTGCTGGGTGCTCAGTGCTCAGGGTGCTGGGTGCTCAGTACTTAGGTTGCTCAGTACTCAGGGTGCTGGGTGCTCAAGGCTCGGGGTGCTGGGTGCTCAGTGCTCAGGGTGATCGGTGCTCAGTACTCAGGGTGCTGGGTGCTCAGTGCTCAGGGTGCTGGGTGCTCAGTCCTCAGGGTGCTCAGTGCTCAGGGTGTTGGGTGCTCAGTGCTCGGGGTGCTCTGTGCTCTGTACTCAGGGTGCTGAGTGCTCAGTACTCAGGGTGCTGGGTGCTCAGTACTCAGGGTGCTGGGTGCTCAGTGCTCAGGGTGCTTGGTGATCAGTGCTCAGGGTTCTGGGTGCTCAGTGCTCAGGGTGCTGGGTGCTCAGTGCTCGGGGTGCTGGGTGCTCAGTACTCAGGGAGCTGGGTGCTCAGTGATCGGGGTGCTCGCTGCTCAGTACGTTGGGTGCTCACTACTCAGGGTGCTGGGTGCTCAGTGCTCAGGGTGCTGGGTGCTCAGTGCTCAGGGTGCTGGGTGCTCAGTACTCAGGGTGCTGGTTGCTCAGTACTCAGGGATCTCAGTGCTCAGTACTCAGGGTGCTCAGTGCTCAGTACTCAGAGTGCTCAGTGCTCAGGGTGCTGGGTGCTCAGTCCTCAGGGTGCTGGGTGGTCAGTGCTCAGGGTGCTCGGTGCTCAGTGCTCAGGGTGCTGGGTGCTCAGTACTCAGGGTGCTGGGTGCTCAGTGCACGGGGTGCTGGGTGCTCAGTACTCAGTGTGCTGGGTGCTCAGTACTCAGGGTGCTGGCTGCTCAGTACTCAGGTTGCTGGGTGCTCAATACTCAGGGTGCTCAGTGCTTGGGGTGCTGGGTGCTCAGTACTTAGGGTGCTCAGTGCTTTGGGTGTTGGGTGCTCAGTACTCAGGGTGTTGGGTGCTCAGTGATCAGGGTGCTGGGTGCTCAGTACTCGTGGTGCTCAGTGCTCAGTACTCAGGGTGCTCAGTGCTCAGGGTGCTTGGTGCTCAGTGCTCAGGGTGCTGGGTGCTCAGTGCTCAGGGTGCTGGCTGCTCGGTGCTCAGGTTGCTGGGTGCTCAGTATTCGGGGTGCTGGGTGCTCAGTACTCAGGGTGCTGGGTGCTCATTGCTTGGGGTGCTGGGTGCTCAGTGCTCGGGGTGCTGGGTGCTCATTGCTCGGGGTGCTCGGAGCTCAGTACTCAGGGTGCTGGGTGCTCAGTGCTCAGGGTGCTTGGTGCTCAGTGCTCGGGGCGCTGGGTGCTCTGTGCTCGGGGCGCTGGGTGCTCAGTGCTCGGGGTGCTCGGAGCTCAGTACTCAGGGTGCTGGGTGCTCAGTGCTCGGGGTGCTCGGTGCTCAGTACGTTGGGTGCTGGGTGCTCAGTGCTCAGGGTGCTGGGTGCTCAGTACTCAGGTTGCTGGGTGCTCAGTGCTCGGGGCACAGGGTGCTCAGTGCTCGGGGTGCTCGGAGCTCAGTACTCAGGGTGCTGGGTGCTCAGTGCTCAGGGTGCTGGGTGCTCAGTGCTCAGGGTGCTGGGTGCTCAGTGCTCAGGGTGTTGGGTGCTCAGTACTCAGGGTGCTGCGTGCTCAGTGCTCGGGGTGCTGGGTGCTCAGTGCTCAGTGCTCAGGGTGCTGGGTGCTCAGTACTCAGGGTGCTGGGTGCTCAGTGCTCGGGGTGCTGGGTGCTCAGTGCTCAGGGTGCTGGGTGCTCAGTACTCAGGGTGCTGGGTGCTCAGTACTCAGGGTGCTGGGTGCTCAGTACTCGGGTGCTGGGTGCTCAGTGCTCAGGGTGCTGGGTGCTCAGTGCTCGGGGTGCCGGGTGCTCAGTGCTCAGTACTCAGGGTGCTGGGTGCTCAGTGCTCAGGGTGCTGGGTGCTCAGTGCTCAGGGTGCTGGGTGCTCAGTGCTCAGGGTGCTGGGTGCTCAGTACTCAGGGTGCTGGGTGCTCAGTCTCGGGGTGCTGGGTGCTCAGTGCTCGCGGTGCTGGGTGCTCAGTGCTCGGGATGCTCGGTCCTAAGTACTCAGGGTGCTGGGTGCTCAGTGCTCTGGGTGCTTGGTGCTCAGTACTCAGGGTGCTGGGTGCTCAGTGCTCGGGGAGCTCGGTGCTCAGTACATTGGGTGCTCACTACTCAGGGTGCTGGGTGCTCAGTGCTCAGGGTGCTGGGTGCTGAGTGCTCAGGGTGCGGGGTGCTCAGTGCTCAGGGTGCTGGGTGCTCACTACTCAGGGTGCTGGGTGCTCAGTACTCAGGGTGCTGGGTGCTCAGTACTCAGGGTGCTGGGTGCTCAGTACTCGGGTGCTGGGTGCTCAGTGCTCAGGGTGCTGGGTGCTCAGTGCTCGGGGTGCTGGGTGCTCAGTGCTCAGTACTCAGGGTGCTGGGTGCTCAGTGCTCGGGGTGCTGGGTGCTCAGTGCTCAGTTCTCAGGGTGCTGGGTGCTCAGTGCTCAGGGTGCTGGGTGCTCAGTGCTCAGGGTGCTGGGTGCTCAGTGCTCAGGGTGCTGGGTACTCAGTGCTCAGGGTGCTTGGTGCTCAGTACTCAGGGTGCTCAGTGCTCAGTACTCGGGGTGCTGGGTGCTCAGTGCTCAGGGTGCTCACTGCTCAGTACTCGGGGTGCTGGGTGCTCAGTGCTCAGGATGCTCAGTGCTCAGTGCTCGGGGTGCTGGGTGATCAGTGCTCGGGGCGCTGGGTGCTCAGTGTTCGGGGTGCTGGGTGCTCAGTACTCGGGGTGCTGGGTGCTCAGTGCTCAGGGTGCTCAGTGCTCAGTACTCAGTGCTCAGGGTGCTCAGTGCTCAGTGCTCAGGGTGCTGGGTGTTCAGTACTCGGGGTGCTGGGTGCTCAGTGCTCGGGGTGCTGGGTGCTCAGTACTCAGGGTGCTGGGTGCTCAGTACTCGGGGTGCTGGGTGCTCAGTACTCAGGGTGCTGGGTGCTCAGTACTCAGGGTGCTGCGTGCTTAGTACTCGGGTGCTGGGTGCTCAGTGCTCAGGGTGCTGGGTGCTCAGTGCTCGGGGTGCTGGGTGCTCAGTGCTCAGTACTCAGGGTGCTGGGTGCTCAGTGCTAGGGGTGCTGGGTGCTCATTGCTCAGTACTCAGGGTGCTGGGTGCTCAGTGCTCAGGGTGCTGTGTGCTCAGTGCTCAGGGTGCTGGGTACTCAGTGCTCAGGTTGCTGGGTACTCAGTGCTCAGGGTGCTGGGTGCTCAGTACTCAGGGTGCTGGGTGCTCAGTACTCAGGGTGCTGGGTGCTCAGTGCTCAGGGTGCTGTGTGCTCAGTGCTCAGGGTGCTGGGTGCTCAGTGCTCAGGGTGCTGTGTACTCAGTGCTCAGGGTGCTGGGTGCTCAGTACTCAGGGTGCTGGGTGCTCAGTACTCAGGGTGCTGGGTGCTCAGTGCTCGGGGAGCTCAGTGCTCAGTACGTTGGGTGCTCACTACTCAGGGTGCTGGGTGCTCAGTGCTCAGGGTGCTGGGTGCTGAGTGCTCAGGGTGCTGGGTGCTCAGTGCGCAGGTTGCTGGGTGCTCACTACTCAGGGTGCTGGGTGCTCAGTGCTCGGGGTGCTGGGTGCTCAGTTCTCAGGGTGCTGGGTGCTCAGTACTCAGGGTGCTGGGTGCTCAGTACTCGGGGTGCTGGGTGCTCAGTACTCAGAGTGCTGGGTGCTCAGTACTCAGGGTGCTGGGTGCTCAGTGCTCGGGGTGCTGGGTGCTCAGTGCTCAGTACTCAGGGTGCTGGGTGCTCAGTGCTCGGGGTGCTGGGTGCTCAGTGCTCAGTACTCAGGGTGCTGGGTGCTCAGTGCTCAGGGTGCTGGGTGCTCAGTGCTCAGGGTGCTGGGTGCTCAGTGCTCAGTGTGCTGGGTACTCAGTGCTCAGGGTGCTGGGTGCTCAGTGCACGGGGTGCTGGGTGCTCAGTACTCAGTGTGCTGGGTGCTCAGTACTCAGGGTGCTGGCTGCTCAGTACTCAGGTTGCTGGGTGCTCAATACTCAGGGTGCTCAGTGCTTGGGGTGCTGGGTGCTCAGTACTTAGGGTGCTCAGTGCTTTGGGTGTTGGGTGCTCAGTACTCAGGGTGTTGGGTGCTCAGTGATCAGGGTGCTGGGTGCTCAGTACTCGTGGTGCTCAGTGCTCAGTACTCAGGGTGCTCAGTGCTCAGGGTGCTTGGTGCTCAGTGCTCAGGGTGCTGGGTGCTCAGTGCTCAGGGTGCTGGCTGCTCGGTGCTCAGGTTGCTGGGTGCTCAGTATTCGGGGTGCTGGGTGCTCAGTACTCAGGGTGCTGGGTGCTCATTGCTTGGGGTGCTGGGTGCTCAGTGCTCGGGGTGCTGGGTGCTCATTGCTCGGGGTGCTCGGAGCTCAGTACTCAGGGTGCTGGGTGCTCAGTGCTCAGGGTGCTTGGTGCTCAGTGCTCGGGGCGCTGGGTGCTCTGTGCTCGGGGCGCTGGGTGCTCAGTGCTCGGGGTGCTCGGAGCTCAGTACTCAGGGTGCTGGGTGCTCAGTGCTCGGGGTGCTCGGTGCTCAGTACGTTGGGTGCTGGGTGCTCAGTGCTCAGGGTGCTGGGTGCTCAGTACTCAGGTTGCTGGGTGCTCAGTGCTCGGGGCACAGGGTGCTCAGTGCTCGGGGTGCTCGGAGCTCAGTACTCAGGGTGCTGGGTGCTCAGTGCTCAGGGTGCTGGGTGCTCAGTGCTCAGGGTGCTGGGTGCTCAGTGCTCAGGGTGTTGGGTGCTCAGTACTCAGGGTGCTGCGTGCTCAGTGCTCGGGGTGCTGGGTGCTCAGTGCTCAGTGCTCAGGGTGCTGGGTGCTCAGTACTCAGGGTGCTGGGTGCTCAGTGCTCGGGGTGCTGGGTGCTCAGTGCTCAGGGTGCTGGGTGCTCAGTACTCAGGGTGCTGGGTGCTCAGTACTCAGGGTGCTGGGTGCTCAGTACTCGGGTGCTGGGTGCTCAGTGCTCAGGGTGCTGGGTGCTCAGTGCTCGGGGTGCCGGGTGCTCAGTGCTCAGTACTCAGGGTGCTGGGTGCTCAGTGCTCAGGGTGCTGGGTGCTCAGTGCTCAGGGTGCTGGGTGCTCAGTGCTCAGGGTGCTGGGTGCTCAGTACTCAGGGTGCTGGGTGCTCAGTCTCGGGGTGCTGGGTGCTCAGTGCTCGCGGTGCTGGGTGCTCAGTGCTCGGGATGCTCGGTCCTAAGTACTCAGGGTGCTGGGTGCTCAGTGCTCTGGGTGCTTGGTGCTCAGTACTCAGGGTGCTGGGTGCTCAGTGCTCGGGGAGCTCGGTGCTCAGTACATTGGGTGCTCACTACTCAGGGTGCTGGGTGCTCAGTGCTCAGGGTGCTGGGTGCTGAGTGCTCAGGGTGCGGGGTGCTCAGTGCTCAGGGTGCTGGGTGCTCACTACTCAGGGTGCTGGGTGCTCAGTACTCAGGGTGCTGGGTGCTCAGTACTCAGGGTGCTGGGTGCTCAGTACTCGGGTGCTGGGTGCTCAGTGCTCAGGGTGCTGGGTGCTCAGTGCTCGGGGTGCTGGGTGCTCAGTGCTCAGTACTCAGGGTGCTGGGTGCTCAGTGCTCGGGGTGCTGGGTGCTCAGTGCTCAGTTCTCAGGGTGCTGGGTGCTCAGTGCTCAGGGTGCTGGGTGCTCAGTGCTCAGGGTGCTGGGTGCTCAGTGCTCAGGGTGCTGGGTACTCAGTGCTCAGGGTGCTTGGTGCTCAGTACTCAGGGTGCTCAGTGCTCAGTACTCGGGGTGCTGGGTGCTCAGTGCTCAGGGTGCTCACTGCTCAGTACTCGGGGTGCTGGGTGCTCAGTGCTCAGGATGCTCAGTGCTCAGTGCTCGGGGTGCTGGGTGATCAGTGCTCGGGGCGCTGGGTGCTCAGTGTTCGGGGTGCTGGGTGCTCAGTACTCGGGGTGCTGGGTGCTCAGTGCTCAGGGTGCTCAGTGCTCAGTACTCAGTGCTCAGGGTGCTCAGTGCTCAGTGCTCAGGGTGCTGGGTGTTCAGTACTCGGGGTGCTGGGTGCTCAGTGCTCGGGGTGCTGGGTGCTCAGTACTCAGGGTGCTGGGTGCTCAGTACTCGGGGTGCTGGGTGCTCAGTACTCAGGGTGCTGGGTGCTCAGTACTCAGGGTGCTGCGTGCTTAGTACTCGGGTGCTGGGTGCTCAGTGCTCAGGGTGCTGGGTGCTCAGTGCTCGGGGTGCTGGGTGCTCAGTGCTCAGTACTCAGGGTGCTGGGTGCTCAGTGCTAGGGGTGCTGGGTGCTCATTGCTCAGTACTCAGGGTGCTGGGTGCTCAGTGCTCAGGGTGCTGTGTGCTCAGTGCTCAGGGTGCTGGGTACTCAGTGCTCAGGTTGCTGGGTACTCAGTGCTCAGGGTGCTGGGTGCTCAGTACTCAGGGTGCTGGGTGCTCAGTACTCAGGGTGCTGGGTGCTCAGTGCTCAGGGTGCTGTGTGCTCAGTGCTCAGGGTGCTGGGTGCTCAGTGCTCAGGGTGCTGTGTACTCAGTGCTCAGGGTGCTGGGTGCTCAGTACTCAGGGTGCTGGGTGCTCAGTACTCAGGGTGCTGGGTGCTCAGTGCTCGGGGAGCTCAGTGCTCAGTACGTTGGGTGCTCACTACTCAGGGTGCTGGGTGCTCAGTGCTCAGGGTGCTGGGTGCTGAGTGCTCAGGGTGCTGGGTGCTCAGTGCGCAGGTTGCTGGGTGCTCACTACTCAGGGTGCTGGGTGCTCAGTGCTCGGGGTGCTGGGTGCTCAGTTCTCAGGGTGCTGGGTGCTCAGTACTCAGGGTGCTGGGTGCTCAGTACTCGGGGTGCTGGGTGCTCAGTACTCAGAGTGCTGGGTGCTCAGTACTCAGGGTGCTGGGTGCTCAGTGCTCGGGGTGCTGGGTGCTCAGTGCTCAGTACTCAGGGTGCTGGGTGCTCAGTGCTCGGGGTGCTGGGTGCTCAGTGCTCAGTACTCAGGGTGCTGGGTGCTCAGTGCTCAGGGTGCTGGGTGCTCAGTGCTCAGGGTGCTGGGTGCTCAGTGCTCAGTGTGCTGGGTACTCAGTGCTCAGGGTGCTGGGTGCTCAGTACTCAGGGTGCTCAGTGCTCAGTACTCGGGGTGCTGGGTGCTCAGTGCTCAGGGTGCTCACTGCTCAGTACTCAGGGTGCTGGGTGCTCAGTACTCAGGTTGCTGGGTGCTCAATACTCAGGGTGCTCAGTGCTTGGGGTGCTGGGTGCTCAGTACTTAGGGTGCTCAGTGCTTGGGGTGCTGGGTGCTCAGTGCTCAGGGTGCTCAGTGCTCAGTGCTCGGGGCGCTGGGTGCTCAGTGCTCGGGGCGCTGGGTGCTCAGTGCGCGGGGTGCTGGGTGCTCAGTACTCGGGGTGCTGGGTGCTCAGTGCTCAGGGTGCTCAGTGCTCAGTACTCAGTGCTCAGGGTGCTCAGTGCTCAGTGCTCAGGGTGCTGGGTGTTCAGTACTCGGGGTGCTGGATGCTCAGTACTCAGGGTGCTCGGTGCTCAGTGCTCAGGGTGCTGGGTGCTTAGTGCTCGGGGCGCTGGGTGCTCAGTACTCAGGGTGCTGGGTGCTCAGTGCTCGGTGTGCTGGGTGCTCAGTGCTCAGGGTGCTGGGTGCTCAGTACTCAGGGTGCTGGGTGCTCAGTACTCGGGGTGCTGGGTGCTCAGTACTCAGGGTGCTGGGTGCTCAGTACTCAGGGTGCTGGGTGCTCAGTGCTCGGGGTGCTGGGTGCTCAGTGCTCAGTACTCAGGGTGCTGGGTGCTCAGTGCTCGGGGTGCTGGGTGCTCAGTGCTCAGTACTCAGGGTGCTGGGTGCTCAGTGCTCAGGGTGCTGTGTGCTCAGTGCTCAGGTTGCTGGGTGCTCAGTGCTCAGGGTGCTGGGTACTCAGTGCTCAGGGTGCTGGGTGCTCAGTACTCAGGGTGCTGGGTGCTCAGTACTCAGGGTGCTGGGTGCTCAGTGCTCGGGGTGCTGGGTGCTCAGTGCTCACGGTGCTGGGTGCTCAGTGCTCGGGGTACTCGGTGCTCAGTCCTCAGGGTGCTGGGTGCTCAGTGCTCGAGGTGCTCAGTACTCAGGGTGCTGTGTGTTCAGTGCTCGGGTTGCTGGGTGCTCATTCTCGGGGTGCTGGGTGCTCAGTGCTCGGGGCGCTGGGTGCTCAGTACTCAGGGTGCTGGGTGCTCAGTGCTCAGGGTGCTGGGTGCTCAGTACTCAGGGTGCTGGGTGCTCAGTGCTCAGGGTGCTGGGTGCTAAGTACTCAAGGTGCTCAGTACTCAGGGTGCTGGGTGCTCAGTGCTCGCGGTGCTGGGTGCTCAGTGCTCAGGGTGATCGGTGCTCAGTACTCAGGGTGCTGGGTGCTCAGTGCTCAGGGTGCTGGGTGCTCAGTCCTCAGGGTGCTCAGTGCTCAGGGTGCTGGGTGCTCAGTGCTCGGGGTGCTCGGTGCTCAGTACTCAGGGTGCTGAGTGCACAGTACTCAGGGTGCTGGGTGCTCAGTACTCAGGGTGCTAGGTGCTCAGTGCTCAGGGTGCTGGGTGATCAGTGCTCAGGGTGCTGGGTGCTCAGTGCTCAGGGTGCTGGGTGCTCAGTGCTCGGGGTGCTGGCTGCTCAGTACTCAGGGTGCTGGGTTCTCAGTGCTCGGGGTGCTCGGTGCTCAGTACGTTGCGTGCTCACTACTCAGGGTGCTGGGTGCTCAGTGCTCAGGGTGCTGGGTGCTCAGTGCTCAGGGTGCTCGGTGCTCAGTGCTCAGGGTGCTGGGTGCTCAGTACTCAGGGTGCTGGTTGCTCAGAACTCAGGGTGCTCAGTGCTCAGTACTCAGGGTGCTCAGTGCTCAGTACTCAGGGTGCTCAGTGCTCAGGGTGCTGGGTGCTCAGTCCTCAGGGTGCTGGGTGCTCAGTGCTCAGGGTGCTCGGTGCTCAGTGCTCAGGGTGCTGGGTGCTCAGTACTCAGGGTGCTGGGTGCTCAGTGCTCGGGGTGCTGGGTGCTCAGTACTCAGGGTGCTGGGTGCTCAGTACTCAGGGTGCTGGCTGCTCAGTACTCAGGTTGCTGGGTGCTCAATACTCAGGGTGCTCAGTGCTTGGTGTGCTGGGTGCTCAGTACTCAGGGTGCTCAGTGCTCGGGGCGCTGGGTGCGCAGTGCTCGGGGTGCTCGGAGCTCAGTACTCAGGGTGCTGGGTGCTCAGTGCTCGGAGTGCTCGGTGCTCTGTACGTTGGGTGCTGGGTGCTCAGTGCTCAGGGTGCTGGGTGCTCAGTACTCGGGGTGCTGGGTGCTCAGTACTCAGGGTGCTGGGTGCTCAGTACTCAGGGTGCTGGGTGCTCAGTACTCGGGTGCTGGGTGCTCAGTGCTCAGGGTGCTGGGTGCTCAGTGCTCGGGGTGCTGGGTGCTCAGTGCTCAGTACTCAGGGTGCTGGGTGCTCAGTGCTAGGGGTGCTGGGTGCTCAGTGCTCAGTACTCAGGGTGCTGGATGCTCAGTGCTCAGGGTGCTGTGTGCTCAGTGCTCAGGGTGCTGGGTACTCAGTGCTCAGGGTGCTGGGTACTCAGTGCTCAGGGTGCTGGGTGCTCAGTACTCAGGGTGCTGGGTGCTCAGTACTCAGGGTGCTGGGTGCTCAGTGCTCAGGGTGCTCTGTGCTCAGTGCTCAGGGTGCTGGGTACTCAGTGCTCAGGGTGCTGGGTACTCATTGCTCAGGGTGCTGGGTGCTCAGTACTCAGGGTGCTGGGTGCTCAGTACTCAGGGTGCTGGGTGCTCAGTGCTCGGGGAGCTCAGTGCTCAGTACGTTGGGTGCTCACTACTCAGGGTGCTGGGTGCTCAGTGCTCAGGGTGCTGGGTGCTGAGTGCTCAGGGTGCTGGGTGCTCAGTGCGCAGGTTGCTGGGTGCTCACTACTCAGGGTGCTGGGTGCTCAGTGCTCGGGGTGCTGGGTGCTCAGTTCTCAGGGTGCTGGGTGCTCAGTACTCAGGGTGCTGGGTGCTCAGGACTCGGGGTGCTGGGTGCTCAGTACTCAGGGTGCTGGGTGCTCAGTACTCAGGGTGCTGGGTGCTCAGTGCTCGGGGTGCTGGGTGCTCAGTGCTCAGTACTCAGGGTGCTGGGTGCTCAGTGCTCGGGGTGCTGGGTGCTCAGTGCTCAGTATTCAGGGTGCTGGGTGCTCAGTGCTCAGGGTGCTGGGTGCTCAGTGCTCAGGGTGCTGGGTGCTCAGTGCTCAGTGTGCTGGGTACTCAGTGCTCAGGGTGCTGGGCGCTCAGTACTCAGGGTGCTCAGTGCTCAGTACTCGGGGTGCTGGGTGCTCAGTGCTCAGGGTGCTCACTGCTCAGTACTCGGGGTGCTGGGTGCTCAGTGCTCAGGGTGCTCAGTGCTCAGTGCTCGGGGCGCTGGGTGCTCAGTGCTCGGGGCGCTGGGTGCTCAGTGCGCGGGGTGCTGGGTGCTCAGTACTCGGGGTGCTGGGTGCTCAGTGCTCAGGGTGCTCAGTGCTCAGTACTCAGTGCTCAGGGTGCTCAGTGCTCAGTGCTCAGGGTGCTGGGTGTTCAGTACTCGGGGTGCTGGATGCTCAGTACTCAGGGTGCTCGGTGCTCAGTGCTCACTGTGCTGGGTGCTCAGTGCTCGGGGCGCTGGGTGCTCAGTACTCAGGGTGCTGGGTGCTCAGTGCTCGGTGTGCTGGGTGCTCAGTGCTCAGGGTGCTGGGTGCTCAGTACTCAGGGTGCTGGGTGCTCAGTGCTCGGGGTGCTGGGTGTTCAGTGCTCAGTACTCAGGGTGCTGGGTGCTCAGTGCTCGGGGTGCTGGGTGCTCAGTGCTCAGTACTCAGGGTGCTGGGTGCTCAGTGCTCAGGGTGCTGTGTGCTCAGTGCTCAGGTTGCTGGGTGCTCAGTGCTCAGGGTGCTGGGTACTCAGTGCTCAGGGTGCTGGGTGCTCAGTACTCAGGGTGCTGGGTGCTCAGTACTCAGGGTGCTGGGTGCTCAGTGCTCGGGGTGCTGGGTGCTCAGTGCTCACGGTGCTGGGTGCTCAGTGCTCGGGGTACTCGGTGCTCAGTCCTCAGGGTGCTGGGAGCTCAGTGCTCGAGGTGCTCAGTACTCAGGGTGCTGTGTGTTCAGTGCTCGGGGTGCTGGGTGCTCATTCTCGGGGTGCTGGGTGCTCAGTGCTCGGGGTGCTGGGTGCTCAGTACTCAGGGTGCTGGGTGCTCAGTGCTCAGGGTGCTGGGTGCTCAGTACTCAGGGTGCTGGGTGCTCAGTGCTCAGGGTGCTGGGTGCTCAGTACTCAAGGTGCTCAGTACTCAGGGTGCTGGGTGCTCAGTGCTCGCGGTGCTGGGTGCTCAGTGCTCAGGGTGATCGGTGCTCAGTACTCAGGGTGCTGGGTGCTCAGTGCTCAGGGTGCTGGGTGCTCAGTCCTCAGGGTGCTCAGTGCTCAGGGTGCTGGGTGCTCAGTGCTCGGGGTGCACGGTGCTCAGTACTCAGGGTGCTGAGTGCACAGTACTCAGGGTGCTGGGTGCTCAGTACTCAGGGTGCTGGGTGCTCAGTGCTCAGGGTGCTGGGTGATCAGTGCTCAGGGTGCTGGGTGCTCAGTGCTCAGGGTGCTGGGTGCTCAGTGCTCGGGGTGCTGGGTGCTCAGTACTCAGGGTGCTGGGTTCTCAGTGCTCGGGGTGCTCGGTGCTCAGTACGTTGCGTGCTCACTACTCAGGGTGCTGGGTGCTCAGTGCTCAGGGTGCTGGGTGCTCAGTGCTCAGGGTGCTCGGTGCTCAGTGCTCAGGGTGCTGGGTGCTCAGTACTCAGGGTGCTGGTTGCTCAGTACTCAGGGTGCTCAGTGCTCAGTACTCAGGGTGCTCAGTGCTCAGTACTCAGGGTGCTCAGTGCTCAGGGTGCTGGGTGCTCAGTCCTCAGGGTGCTGGGTGCTCAGTGCTCAGGGTGCTCGGTGCTCAGTGCTCAGGGTGATGGGTGCTCAGTACTCAGGGTGCTGGGTGCTCAGTGCTCGGGGTGCTGGGTGCTCAGTACTCAGGGTGCTGGGTGCTCAGTACTCAGGGTGCTGGCTGCTCAGTACTCAGGTTGCTGGGTGCTCAATACTCAGGGTGCTCAGTGCTTGGTGTGCTGGGTGCTCAGTACTCAGGGTGCTCAGTGCTTGGGGTGTTGGGTGCTCAGTACTCAGGGTGTGGGGTGCTCAGTGATCAGGGTGCTGGGTGCTCAGTACTCGTGGTGCTCAGTGCTCAGTACTCAGGGAGCTGGGTGCTCAGTGCTCAGGGTGCTGGGTGCTCAGTGCTCAGGGTGCTGGATCCTCGGTGCTCAGGTTGCTGGGTGCTCAGTATTCGGGGTGCTGGGTGCTCAGTACTCAGGGTGCTGGGTGCTCATTGCTTGGGGTGCTGGGAGCTCAGTGCTCGGGGTGCTGGGTGCTCATTGCTCGGGGTGCTTGGTGCTCAGTGCTCGGGGCGCTGGGTGCTCAGTGCTCGGGGCGCTGGGTGCTCAGTGCTCGGGGTGCTCGGAGCTCAGTACTCAGGGTGCTGGGTGCTCAGTGCTCGGAGTGCTCGGTGCTCTGTACGTTGGGTGCTGGGTGCTCAGTGCTCAGGGTGCTGGGTGCTCAGTACTCAGGGTGCTGGGTGCTCAGTGCTCGGGGCGCTGGGTGCTCAGTGCTCGGGGTGCTCGGAGCTCAGTACTCAGGGTGCTGGGTGCTCAGTGCTCAGGGTGCTGGGTGCTCAGTCCTCAGGGTGCTGGGTGCTCAGTGCTCAGGGTGCTGGGTGCTCAGTACTCAGGGTGCTGGGTGCTCAGTGCTCGGGGTGCTGGGTGCTCAGTGCTCAGGGTGCTGGGTGCTCAGTACTCAGGGTGCTGGGTGCTCCGTGCTCGGGGTGCTGGGTGCTCAGTGCTCAGGGTGCTGGGTGCTCAGTACTCAGGGTGCTTTGTGCTCAGTACTCAGGGTGCTGGGTGCTCAGTACTCGGGAGCTGGGTGCTCAGTGCTCAGGGTGCTGGGTGCTCAGTGCTCGGGGTGCTGGGTGCTCACTGCTCGGGGTGCTCGGTGCTCAGTACGTTGGGTGCTCACTACTCAGGGTGCTGGGTGCTCAGTGCTCAGGGTGCTGGGTGCTCAGTGCTCAGGGTGCTGGGTGCTCAGTGCTCAGGGTGCTGGGTGCTCAGTACTCAGGGTGCTGGGTGCTCAGTGCTCGGGGTGCTGGGTGCTCAGTGCTCGCGGTGCTGGGTTCTCAGTGCTCGGCGTGCTCGGTGCTCAGTACTCAGGGTGCTGGGTGCTCAGTGCTCGAGGTGCTCAGTACTCAGGGTGCTGTGTGTTCAGTGCTCAGGGTGCTGGGTGCTCAGTATTCAGGGTGCTCGGTGCTTAGTACTCAGGGTGCTGGGTGCTCAGTACTCCGGGTGCTGGGTGCTCAGTGCTCGGGGTGCTCGGTGCTCAGTGCTCAAGGTGCTGGGTGCTCAGTACTCAGGGTGCTCATTGCTCAGGGTGCTGGGTGCTCAGTACTCAGGGTGCTGGGTGCTCAGTGCTCAGGGTGCTCGGTGCTCGGGGCGCTGGTTGCTCAGTGCTCGGGGTGCTCGCAGCTCAGTACTCAGGGTGCTGGGTGCTCAGTGCTCTGGGTGCTTGGTGCTCAGTACTCAGGGTGCTGGGTGCTCAGTGCTCGGGGAGCTCGGTGCTCAGTACGTTGGGTGCTCACTACTCAGGGTGCTGGGTGCTCAGTGCTCAGGGTGCTGCCTGCTGAGTGCTCAGGGTGCTGGGTGCTCAGAGCTCAGGGTGCTGGGTGCTCACTACTCAGGGTGCTGGGTGCTCAGTGCTCGGGGTGCTGGGTGCTCAGTTCTCAGGGTGCTGGGTGCTCAGTACTCAGGGTGCTGTGTGCTCAGTACTCGGGGTGCTGGGTGCTCAGTACTCGGGGTGCTGGGTGCTCAGTACTCGGGTGCTGGGTGCTCAGTGCTCAGGTTGCTGGGTGCTCAGTGCTCTGGGTGCTGGGTGCTCAGTGCTCAGTACTCAGGGTGCTGGGTGCTCAGTGCTCGGTGTGCTGGGTGCTCAGTGCTCAGTACTCAGGGTGCTGGGTGCTCAGTGCTCAGGGTGCTGGGTGCTCAGTGCTCAGGGTGCTGGGTGCTCAGTGCTCAGGGTGCTGGGTGCTCAGTGCTCAGGGTGCTGGGTACTCAGTGCTCAGTGCTCAGGGTGCTGGTTGCTCAGTACTCAGGGTGCTGGGTGCTCAGTACTCAGGGTGCTGGGTGCTCAGTGATCAGGGTGCTGGGTGCTCAGTGCTCGGGGTGCTGGGTGCTCAGTGCTCAGTACTCAGGGTGCTGGGTGCTCAGTGCTCGGGGTGCTGGGTGCTCAGTGCTCAGTACTCAGGGTGCTGGGTGCTCAGTGCTCAGGGTGCGGGGTGCTCATTGCTCAGGGTGCTGGGTACTCAGTGCTCAGGGTGCTGGGTGCTCAGTGCTCGGGGTGCTCGGTGCTCAGTACTCAGGGTGCTGAGTGCACAGTACTCAGGGTGCTGGGTGCTCAGTGCTCAGGGTGCTGGGTGATCAGTGCTCAGGGTGCTGGGTGCTCAGTACTTGGGGTGCTGGGTGCTCAGTGCTCGGGGTGCTGGGTGCTCAGTACTCAGGGTGCTGGGTTCTCAGTGCTCGGGGTGCTCGGTGCTCAGTACGTTGCGTGCTCACTACTCAGGGTGCTGGGTGCTCAGTGCTCAGGGTGCTGGGTGCTCAGTGCTCAGGGTGCTCGGTGCTCAGTGCTCAGGGTGCTGGGTGCTCAGTACTCAGGGTGCTGGTTGCTCAGTACACAGGGTGCTCAGTGCTCAGTACTCAGGGTGCTCAGTGCTCAGTACTCAGGGTGCTCAGTGCTCAGGGTGCTGGGTGCTCAGTCCTCAGGGTGCTGGGTGCTCAGTGCTCAGGGTGCTCGGTGCTCAGTGCTCAGGGTGCTGGGTGCTCAGTACTCAGGGTGCTGGGTGCTCAGTGCTCGGGATGCTGGGTGCTCAGTACTCAGGGTGCTGGGTGCTCAGTACTCAGGGTGCTGGCTGCTCAGTACTCAGGTTGCTGGGTGCTCAATACTCAGGGTGCTCAGTGCTTGGTGTGCTGGGTGCTCAGTACGCAGGGTGCTCAGTGCTTGGGGTGTTGGGTGCTCAGTACTCAGGGTGTGGGGTGCTCAGTGATCAGGGTGCTGGGTGCTCAGTACTCGTGGTGCTCAGTGCTCAGTACTCAGGGAGCTGGGTGCTCAGTGCTCAGGGTGCTGGGTGCTCAGTGCTGAGGGTGCTGGCTGCTCGGTGCTCAGGTTGCTGGGTGCTCAGTATTCGGCGTGCTGGGTGCTCAGTACTCAGGGTGCTGGGTGCTCATTGCTTGGGGTGCTGGGAGCTCAGTGCTTGGGGTGCTGGGTGCTCATTGCTCGGGGTGCTTGGTGCTCAGTGCTCGGAGCGCTGGGTGCTCAGTGCTCGGGGCGCTGGGTGCTCAGTGCTCGGGGTGCTCGGAGCTCAGTACTCAGGGTGCTGGGTGCTCAGTGCTCGGAGTGCTCGGTGCTCTGTACGTTGGGTGCTGGGTGCTCAGTGCTCAGGGTGCTGGTTGCTCAGTACTCAGGGTGCTGGGTGCTCAGTGCTCGGGGCGCTGGGTGCTCAGTGCTCGGGGTGCTCGGAGCTCAGTACTCAGGGTGCTGGGTGCTCAGTGCTCAGGGTGCTGGGTGCTCAGTCCTCAGGGTGCTGGGTGCTCAGTGCTCAGGGTGCTGGGTGCTCAGTACTCAGGGTGCTGGGTGCTCAGTGCTCGGGGTGCTGGGTGCTCAGTGCTCAGGGTGCTGGGTGCTCAGTACTCAGGGTGCTGGGTGCTCCGTGCTCGGGGTGCTGGGTGCTCAGTGCTCAGGGTGCTGGGTGCTCAGTACTCAGGGTGCTGGGTGCTCAGTACTCAGGGTGCTGGGTGCTCAGTACTCGGGAGCTGGGTGCTCAGTGCTCAGGGTGCTGGGTGCTCAGTGCTCGGGGTGCTGGGTGCTCAGTCTTCCGTACTCAGGGTGCTGGGTGTTCAGTGCTCGGGGTGCTCGGTGCTCAGTACGTTGGGTGCTCACTACTCAGGGTGCTGGGTGCTCAGTGCTCAGGGTGCTGGGTGCTCAGTGCTCAGGGTGCTGGGTGCTCAGTGCTCAGGGTGCTGGGTGCTCAGTACTCAGGGTGCTGGGTGCTCAGTGCTCGGGGTGCTGGGTGCTCAGTGCTCGCGGTGCTGGGTGCTCAGTGCTCGGCGTGCTCGGTGCTCAGTACTCAGGGTGCTGGGTGCTCAGTGCTCGAGGTGCTCAGTACTCAGGGTGCTGTGTGTTCAGTGCTCAGGGTGCTGGGTGCTCAGTATTCAGGGTGCTCGGTGCTTAGTACTCAGGGGGCTGGGTGCTCAGTACTCCGGGTGCTGGGTGCTCAGTGCTCGGGGTGCTCGGTGCTCAGTGCTCAAGGTGCTGGGTGCTCAGTACTCAGGGTGCTCATTGCTCAGGGTGCTGGGTGCTCAGTACTCAGGGTGCTGGGTGCTCAGTGCTCAGGGTGCTCGGTGCTCGGGGCGCTGGTTGCTCAGTGCTCGGGGTGCTCGCAGCTCAGTACTCAGGGTGCTGGGTGCTCAGTGCTCTGGGTGCTTGGTGCTCAGTACTCAGGGTGCTGGGTGCTCAGTGCTCGGGGAGCTCGGTGCTCAGTACGTTGGGTGCTCACTACTCAGGGTGCTGGGTGCTCAGTGCTCAGGGTGCTGGGTGCTGAGTGCTCAGGGTGCTGGGTGCTCAGTGCTCAGGGTGCTGGGTGCTCACTACTCAGGGTGCTGGGTGCTCAGTGCTCGGGGTGCTGGGTGCTCAGTTCTCAGGGTGCTGGGTGCTCAGTACTCAGGGTGCTGTGTGCTCAGTACTCGGGGTGCTGGGTGCTCAGTACTCAGGGTGCTGGGTGCTCAGTACTCAGGGTGCTGGGTGCTCAGTACTTGGGTGCGGTGTGCTCAGTGCTCAGGTTGCTGGGTGCTCAGTGCTCGGGGTGCTGGGTGCTCAGTGCTCAGTACTCAGGGTGCTGGGTGCTCAGTGCTCGGTGTGCTGGGTGCTCAGTGCTCAGTACTCAGGGTGCTGGGTGCTCAGTGCTCAGGGTGCTGGGTGCTCAGTGCTCAGGGTGCTGGGTGCTCAGTGCTCAGGGTGCTGGGTGCTCAGTGCTCAGGGTGCTGGGTGCTCAGTGCTCAGGGTGCTGGGTGCTCAGTGCTCGGGGTGCTCGGTGCTCAGTACTCAGGGTGCTCGGTGCTCAGTGCTCGGGGTGCACGGTGCTCAGTACGTTGGATGCTCACTACTCAGGGTGCTGGGTGCTCAGTGCTCAGGGTGCTGGGTGCTCAGTGCTCAGGGTGCTGGGTGCTCAGTGCTCAGGGTGCTGGGTGCTCAGTACTCAGGGTGCTGGGTGCTCAGTGCTCGGGGTCCTGGGTGCTCAGTGCTCAGGGTGCTGGGTGCTCAGTATCCAGGGTGCTGGGTGCTCAGTACTCGGGGTGCTGGGTGCTCAGTGCTCGGGGTGCTGGGTGCTCAGTACTCAGGGTGCTGGGTGCTCAGTACTCAGGGTGCTGGGTGCTCAGTACTCGGGTGCTGGGTGCTCAGTGCTCAGGTTGCTGGGTGCTCAGTGCTCGGGCGCTGGGTGCTCAGTGCTCAGGTTGCTGGGTGCTCAGTGCTCAGGGTGCTGGCTGCTCAGTGCTCAGTACTCAGGGTGCTGGGTGCTCAGTGCTCGGGGTGCTGGGTGCTCAGTGCTCAGTACTCAGGGTGCTGGGTGCTCAGTGCTCAGGGTGCTGGGTGCTCAGTGCTCAGGGTGCTGGGTGCTCAGTGCTCAGGTTGCTGGGTGCTCAGTGCTCAGGGTGCTGGCTGCTCAGTGCTCAGTACTCAGGGTGCTGGGTGCTCAGTGCTCAGGGTGCTGGGTGCTCAGTGCTCAGGGTGCTGCGTGCTCAGTGCTCGGGGTGGTGGGTGCTCAGTGCTCAGTACTCAGGGTGCTGGGTGCTCAGGGCTCAGTACTCAGGGTGCTGGCTGCTCAGTGCTCAGTGTGCTGGGTGCTCAGTGCTCGGGGTGCTGGGTGCTCAGTGCTCAGGGTGCTCGGTGCTCAGTACTCGGGGTGCTGGGTGCTCATTCTCGGGGTGCTGGGTGCTCAGTGCTCGGGGTGCTGGGTGCTCAGTACTCAGGGTGCTGGGTGCTCAGTGCTCAGGGTGCTGGGTGCTCAGTACTCAGGGTGCTGGGTGTTAAGTGCTCAGGGTGCTGGGTGCTCAGTACTCAGGGTGCTGAGAGCTCAGTGCTCAGGGTGATCGGTGCTCAGTACTCAGGGTGCTCAGTACTCAGGCTGCTGGGTGCTCAGTGCTCGGGGTGCTGGGTGCTCAGTACTGAGGGTGCTGGGTGCTCAGTGCTTTGGGTTCTGGGTGCTCAGTGCTCAGGGTGATCGGTGCTCAGTACTCAGGGTGCTGGGTGCTCAGTGCTCAGGGTGCTGGGTGCTCAGTCCTCAGGGTGCTCAGTGCTGAGGGTGCTGGGTGCTCAGTGCTCGGGGTGCTGGGTGCTCAGTAATCAGGGTGCTGAGTGCTCAGTACTCAATGTGCTGGGTGCTCAGTACTCAGGGTGCTGGGTGCTCAGTGCTCAGGGTGATGGGTGATCGGTGCTCAGTGCTCAGGGTGCTGGGTGCAGAGTACTCAGGGTGCTGGGTGCTAAGTGCTCGGGGTGCTGGGTGCACAGTACTCAGGGTGCTCCGTGCTCAGTACTCAGGGTGCTGGGTGCTCATTGCTCGGGGTGCTCGGTGCTCAGTACACAGGGTGCTGGGTGCTCAGTGCTCGGGGTGCTCGGTGCTCAGTACTCAGGGTGCTGGGTGCTCAGTGCTCGGGGTGCTGGGTGCTCAGTACTCAGGGTGCTGGGTGCTCAGAGCTCAGTACTCAGGGTGCTGGGTGCTCACTGCACGGGGTGCTGGGTGCTCAGTGCTCAGTACCCAGGGTGCTGAGTGCTCAGTGCTCGGGGTGCTGGATGCTCAGTGCACAGGGTGCTGGGTGCTCAGTGCTCAGGGTGCTGGGTGCTCAGTGCTCGGGGTGCTGGGTGCTCAGTACTCAGGGTGCTGGGTGCTCAGTGCTCAGGGTGCTGGGTGCTCAGTGCTCAGGGTGCTGGGTGCTCAGTGCTCAGGGTGCTGGGTGCTCAGTGCTCAGTACTCAGGGTGCTGGGTGCTCAGTTCTCAGTACTCAGGGTGCTGGGTGCTCAGTCCTCGGGGTGCTGGGTGCTCAGTGCTCAGTACTCAGGGTGCTGGGTGCTCAGTGCTCGGGGTGCTGGGTGCTCAGTGCTCAGTACTCAGGGTGCTGGGTGCTCAGTGCTCGGGGTGCTGGGTGCTCAGTGCTCAGAGTGCTGGGTGCTCAGTGCTCAGGGTGCTGGGTGCTCAGTGCTCGGGGTGCTGGGTGCTCAGTACTCAGGGTGCTGGGTGCTCAGTACTCAGGGTGCTGGGTGCTCAGTGCTCAGGGTGCTGGGTGCTCAGTGCTCGGGGTGCTGGGTGCTCAGTGCTCGGGGTGCTCGGTGCTCAGTACTCAGGGTGCTGGGTACTCAGTACTCATGGTGCTGGGTGCTCAGTGCTCAGGGTGCCCAGTACTCAGTGAGCTGTGTGTTCAGTGCTCAGGGTGCTGGGTGCTCAGTACTCAGGGTGCTCGGTGCTTAGTACTCAGGGTGCTGGGTGCTCAGTACTCCGGGTGCTGGGTGCTCAGTGCTCGGGGTGCTCGGTGCACAGTGCTCAAGGTGCTGGGTGCTCAGTATTCAGGGTGATCATTGCTCAGGGTGCTGGGTGCTCAGTACTCAGAGTGCTGGGTGCTCAGTACTCAGGGTGCTCAGTGCTCAGTACTCAGGGTGCTGGGTGCTCAGTGCTCAGGGTGCTGGGTGCTCAGTGCTCAGGGTGCTGGGTGCTCAGTACTCAGGGTGCTGGGTGCTCAGTGCTCGGGGTGCTGGGTGCTCAGTGCTCGCGGTGCTGGGTGCTCAGTGCTCGGCGTGCTTGGTGCTCAGTACTCAGGGTGCTGGGTGCTCAGTGCTCGAGGTGCTCAGTACTCAGGGTGCTGTGTGTTCAGTGCTCAGGGTGCTGGGTGCTCAGTATTCAGGGTGCTCGGTGCTTAGTACTCAGGGGGCTGGGTGCTCAGTACTCCGGGTGCTGGGTGCTCAGTGCTCGGGGTGCTCGGTGCTCAGTGCTCAAGGTGCTGGGTGCTCAGTACTCAGGGTGCTCATTGCTCAGGGTGCTGGGTGCTCAGTACTCAGGGTGCTGGGTGCTCAGTGCTCAGGGTGCTCGGTGCTCGGGGCGCTGGTTGCTCAGTGCTCGGGGTGCTCGCAGCTCAGTAATCAGGGTGCTGGGTGCTTAGTGCTCTGGGTGCTTGGTGCTCAGTACTCAGGGTGCTGGGTGCTCAGTGCTCGGGGAGCTCGGTGCTCAGTACGTTGGGTGCTCACTACTCAGGGTGCTGGTTGCTCAGTGCTCAGGGTGCTGGGTGCTGAGTGCTCAGGGTGCTGGGTGCTCAGTGCTCAGGGTGCTGGGTGCTCACTACTCAGGGTGCTGGGTGCTCAGTGCTCGGGGTGCTTGGTGCTCAGTTCTCAGGGTGCTGGGTGCTCAGTACTCAGGGTGCTGTGTGCTCAGTACTCGGGGTGCTGGGTGCTCAGTACTCAGGGTGCTGGGTGCTCAGTACTCAGGGTGCTGGGTGCTCAGTACTTGGGTGCTGGGTGCTCAGTGCTCAGGTTGCTGGGTGCTCAGTGCTCGGGGTGCTGGGTGCTCAGTGCTCAGTACTCAGGGTGCTGGGTGCTCAGTGCTCGGTGTGCTGGGTGCTCAGTGCTCAGTACTCAGGGTGCTGGGTGCTCAGTGCTCAGGGTGCTGGGTGCTCAGTGCTCAGGGTGCTGGGTGCTCAGTGCTCAGGGTGCTGGGTGCTCAGTGCTCAGGGTGCTGGGTGCTCAGTGCTCAGTGCTCAGGGTGCTGGTTGCTCAGTACTCAGGGTGCTGGGTGCTCAGTACTCAGGGTGCTGGGTGCTCAGTGATCAGGGTGCTGGGTGCTCAGTGCTCGGGGTACTGGGTGCTCAGTGCTCAGTACTCAGGGTGCTGGGTGCTCAGTGCTCGGGGTGCTGGGTGCTCAGTGCTCAGTACTCAGGGTGCTGGGTGCTCAGTGCTCGGGGCGCTGGGTGCTCAGTGCTCAGGGTACTGGGTGCTCATTGCTCAGGGTGCTGGGTACTCAGTGCTCAGGGTGCTGGGTGCTCAGTACTCAGGGTGCTGGGTGTTCAGTATTCAGGGTGCTGGGTGCTCAGTACTCGGGGTGCTGGGTGCTCAGTGCTCACGGTGCTGGGTGCTCAGTGCTCGGGGTGCTGGGTGCTCAGTACTACGGGTGCTGGGTGCTCAGTGCTCGGGGTGCTCGGTGCTCAGTGCTCAAGGTGCTGGGTGCTCAGTACTCAGGTTGCTCATTGCTCAGGGTGCTGGGTGCTCAGTAGTCAGGGTGCTGGGTGCTCAGTGCTCAGGGTGCTCGGTGCTCGGGGCGCTGGGTGCTCAGTGCTCGGGGTGCTCGGAGCTCAGTACTCAGGGTGCTGGGTGCTCAGTGCTCGGGGTGCTCGGTGCTCAGTACTCAGGGTGCTGGGTGCTCAGTGCTCGGGGTGCACGGTGCTCAGTACGTTGGGTGCTCACTACTCAGGGTGCTGGGTGCTCAGTGCTCAGGGTGCTGGGTGCTCAGTGCTCAGGGTGCTGGGTGCTCAGTGCTCAGGGTGCTGGGTGCTCAGTACTCAGGGTGCTGGGTGCTCAGTGCTCGGGGTCCTGGGTGCTCAGTGCTCAGGGTGCTGGGTGCTCAGTACTCAGGGTGCTGGGTGCTCAGTACTCAGTGTGCAGGGTGCTCAGTACTCAGGGTGCTGGGTGCTCAGTATTCGGGTGCTGGGTGCTCAGTGCTCAGGTTGCTGGGTGCTCAGTGCTCAGGGTGCTGGCTGCTCAGTGCTCAGTACTCAGGGTGCTGGGTGCTCAGTGCTCGGGGTGCTGGATGCTCAGTGCTCAGTACTCAGGGTGCTGGGTGCTCAGTGCTCAGGGTGCTGGGTGCTCAGTGCTCAGGGTGCTGGGTGCTCAGTGCTCGGGGTGGTGGGTGCTCAGTGCTCAGTACTCAGGGTGCTGGGTGCTCAGGGCTCAGTACTCAGGGTGCTGGCTGCTTAATGCTCAGTGTGCTTTGTGCTCAGTGCTCGGGGTGCTGGGTGCTCATTCTCGGGGTGCTGGGTGCTCAGTGCTCGGGGTGCTGGGTGCTCAGTACTCAGGGTGCTGGGTGCTCAGTGCTCAGGGTGCTGGGTGCTCAGTACTCAGGGTGCTGTGTGCTCAGTGCTCAGGGTGCTGGGTGCTCAGTACTCAGGGTGCTGGGTGTTAAGTGCTCAGGGTGCTGGGTGCTCAGTACTCAGGGTGCTGGGAGCTCAGTGCTCAGGGTGATCGGTGCTCAGTACTCAGGGTGCTCAGTACTCAGGGTGCTGGGTGCTCAGTGCTCGGGGTGCTGGGTGCTCAGTACTGAGGGTGCTGGGTGCTCAGTGCTTTGGGTTCTGGGTGCTCAGTGCTCAGGGTGATCGGTGCTCAGTACTCAGGGTGCTGGGTGCTCAGTGCTCAGGGTGCTGGGTGCTCAGTCCTCAGGGTGCTCAGTGCTCAGGGTGCTGGGTGCTAGGTGCTCGGGGTGCTGGGTGCTCAGTACTCAGGGTGCTGAGTGCTCAGTACTCAATGTGCTGGGTGCTCAGTACTCAGTGTGCTGGGTGCTCAGTGCTCAGGGTGCTGGGTGATCGGTGCTCAGTGCTCAGGGTGCTGGGTGCAGAGTACTCAGGGTGCTGGGTGCTAAGTGCTCGGGGTGCTGGGTGCACAGTGCTTGGATTGCTGGGTGCTCAGTACTCAGGGTGGTGGGTGCTCAGGGTGCTGGCTGCTCAGTACTCAGGGTGCTTGGTGCTCAGTGCTCAGGGTGCTCGGGGCTCAGTACTCATGGTGCTGGGTGCTCATTCTCGGGGTGCTGGTTGCTCAGTGCTCGGGGTGCTGGGTGCTCAGTGCTCAGTACTCAGGGTGCTGGGTGCTCAGTGCTCGGGGTGCTGGTTGCTCAGTGCTCAGGGTGCTGGGTGCTCAGTGCTCAGTGTGCTGGGTGCTCAGTGCTCGGGGTGCTGGGTGCTCAGTACTCAGGGTGCTGGGTGCTCAGTGCTCGGGGTGCTGGGTGCTCAGTACTCAGGGTGCTGGGTGCTCAGTACTCAGGGTGCTGGGTGCTCAGTGCTCGGGGTGCTGGGTGCTCAGTGCTCGGGTTGCAGGGTGCTCAGTGCTCGGGGTGCTGGGTGCTCAGTGCTCAGTACTCAGGGTGCTGGGTGCTCAGTGCATGGGGTGCTGGGTGCTCAGTGCTCAGTACTCAGGGTGCTGGGTGCTCAGTGCTCCGGGTGCTGGGTGCTCAGTGCTCAGTGTGCTGGGTGCTCAGTGCTCAGGGTGCTGGGTGATCGGTGCTCAGTGCTCAGGGTGCTGGGTGCAGAGTACTCAGGGTGCTGGGTGCTAAGTGCTCGGGGTGCTGGGTGCACAGTACTCAGGGTGCTGGGTGCTCAGTGCTCGGGGTGCTGGGTGCTCAGTACTCAGGGTGCTGGGTGCTCAGAGCTCAGTACTCAGGGTGCTGGGTGCTCACTGCACGGGGTGCTGGGTGCTCAGTGCTCAGTACCCAGGGTGCTGAGTGCTCAGTGCTCGGGGTGCTGGATGCTCAGTGCACAGGGTGCTGGGTGCTCAGTGCTCAGGGTGCTGGGTGCTCAGTGCTCGGGGTGCTGGGTGCTCAGTACTCAGGGTGCTGGGTGCTCAGTGCTCAGGGTGCTGGGTGCTCAGTGCTCAGGGTGCTGGGTGCTCAGTGCTCAGGGTGCTGGGTGCTCAGTGCTCAGTACTCAGGGTGCTGGGTGCTCAGTTCTCAGTACTCAGGGTCCTGGGTGCTCAGTCCTCGGGGTGCTGGGTGCTCAGTGCTCAGTACTCAGGGTGCTGGGTGCTCAGTGCTCGGGGTGCTGGGTGCTCAGTGCTCAGTACTCAGGGTGCTGGGTGCTCAGTGCTCGGGGTGCTGGGTGCTCAGTGCTCAGGGTGCTGGGTGCTCAGTGCTCAGCGTGCTGGGTGCTCAGTGCTCGGGGTGCTGGGTGCTCAGTACTCAGGGTGCTGGGTGCTCAGTACTCAGGGTGATGGGTGCTCAGTGCTCAGGGTGCTGGGTGCTCAGTGCTCGGGGTGCTGGGTGCTCAGTGCTCGGGGTGCTCGGTGCTCAGTACTCAGGGTGCTGGGTACTCAGTACTCAGGGTGCTGGGTGCTCAGTGCTCAGGGTGCCCAGTACTCAGTGAGCTGTGTGTTCAGTGCTCAGGGTGCTGGGTGCTCAGTACTCAGGGTGCTCGGTGCTTAGTACTCAGGGTGCTGGGTGCTCAGTACTCCGGGTGCTGGGTGCTCAGTGCTCGGGGTGCTCGGTGCACAGTGCTCAAGGTGCTGGGTGCTCAGTATTCAGGGTGATCATTGCTCAGGGTGCTGGGTGCTCAGTACTCAGAGTGCTGGGTGCTCAGTACTCAGGGTGCTCAGTGCTCAGTACTCAGGGTGCTCAGTGCTCAGTACTAAGGGTGCTCAGTGCTCAGGGTGCTGGGTGCTCAGTGCTCGGGGTGCTCGGTTCTCAGTACTCAGGGTGCTGGGTGCTCAGTGCTCAGGGTGCTCGGTGCTCGGGGTGCTGGGTGCTCAGTGCTCGTGGTGCTCGGTGCTCAGTACTCGGGGTGCTCAGTGCTCAGTACTCAGGGTGCTGGGTGCTCAGTGCTCAGGGTGCTGGGTGCTCAGTACTCAGGGTGCTGGGTGCTCGGTGCTCAGTACGCTGGGTGCTCAGTACTCAGGGTGCTGGGTGCTCAGTACTCAGGGTGCTGGGTGCTCAGTACTCAGGGTGCTCGGTGCTCAGTACTCAGGGTGCTGGGTGCTCAGTGCTCAGGGTGCTGGGTGCTCAGAACTCAGGGTGCTGGTGCTCAGTGCTCAGGGTGCTGGGTGCTCAGTACTCAGGGTGCTCGGGGCTCAGTACTCAGGGTGCTGGGTGCTCAGTGCTCAGGGTGCTGTGTGCTCAGTACTCAGGGTGCTCAGTGCTCAGTACTCGGGGTGCTGGTTGCTCAGTGCTCAGGGTGCTCAGTGCTCAGTGCTCGGGGTGCTGGGTGGTCAGTGCTCGGGGTGCTGGGTGCTCAGTGCTTGGATTGCTGGGTGCTCAGTACTCAGGGTGGTGGGTGCTCAGGGTGCTGGCTGCTCAGTACTCAGGGTGCTTGGTGCTCAGTGCTCAGGGTGCTCGGGGCTCAGTACTCATGGTGCTGGGTGCTCATTCTCGGGGTGCTGGTTGCTCAGTGCTCGGGGTGCTGGGTGCTCAGTGCTCAGTACTCAGGGTGCTGGGTGCTCAGTGCTCGGGGTGCTGGTTGCTCAGTGCTCAGGGTGCTGGGTGCTCAGTGCTCAGTGTGCTGGGTGCTCAGTGCTCGGGGTGCTGGGTGCTCAGTACTCAGGGTGCTGGGTGCTCAGTGCTCGGGGTGCTGGGTGCTCAGTACTCAGGGTGCTGGGTGCTCAGTACTCAGGGTGCTGGGTGCTCAGTGCTCGGGGTGCTGGGTGCTCAGTGCTCGGGTTGCAGGGTGCTCAGTGCTCGGGGTGCTGGGTGCTCAGTGCTCAGTACTCAGGGTGCTGGGTGCTCAGTGCATGGGGTGCTGGGTGCTCAGTGCTCAGTACTCAGGGTGCTGGGTGCTCAGTGCTCCGGGTGCTGGGTGCTCAGTGCTCAGTACTCAGGGTGCTGGGTGCTCAGTGCTCGGGGTGCTGGGTGCTCAGTGCTCAGGGTGCTGGGTGCTCAGTGCTCAGGGTGCTGGGTGCTCACTGCTCGGGGTGCTGTGTGCTCAGTGCTCGGGGTGCTGGGTGCTCAGTGCTCGGGGTGCTCGGTGCTCAGTACTCAGGGTGCTGGGTACTCAGTACTCAGGGTGCTGGGTGCTCGGTGCTCGGGGTGCTCAGTACTCAGGGTGCTGTGTGTTCAGTGCTCAAGGTGCTGGGTGCTCAGTATTCAGGGTGATCATTGCTCAGGGTGCTGGGTGCTCAGTACTCAGGGTGCTGGGTGCTCAGTACACAGGGTGCTCAGTGCTCAGTACTCAGGGTGCTCAGTGCTCAGTACTAAGGGTGCTCAGTGCTCAGGGTGCTGGGTGCTCAGTGCTCTGGGTGCTCGGTGCTCAGTACTCAGTGTGCTGGGTGCTAAGTGCTCAGGGTGCTGGGTGCTCAGTGCTCAGGGTGCTGGGTGCTCACTCCTCAGGGTGCTTGGTGCTCAGTACTCAGGTTGCTGGGTGCTCAGTACTCGGGGTGCTCAGTGCTCAGTACTCAGGGTGCTGGGTGCTCAGTGCTCAGGTTGCTCGGTGCTCAGTACTCGGGGTGCTCAGTGCTCAGTACTCAGGGTGCTGGGTGCTCAGTGCTCAAGGTGCTGGGTGCTCAGTACTCAGGGTGCTGGGTGCTCGGTGCTCAGTACGCTGGGTGCTCAGTACTCAGGGTGCTGGGTGCTCAGTACTCAGGGTGCTGGGTGCTCAGTACTCAGGGTGCTCAGTGCTCAGTACTCAGGGTGCTGGGTGCTCAGTGCTCAGGGTGCTGTGTGCTCAGTGGTCAGGGTGCTCGGTGCTCAGTACTCATGGTGCTGGGTGCTCATTCTCGGGGTGCTGGGTGCTCAGTACTCAGGTTGCTGGGTGCTCAGTGCTCGGGGTGCTGGGTGCTCAGTGCTCGGGGTGCTCAGTGCTCAGTACTCAGGGTGCTGGGTGCTCAGTGCTCAGGGTGCTGGGTGCTCAGTACTCAGGGTGCTGGGTGTTCAGTACTCAGGGTGCTTAGTGCTCGGGGAGCTTTGTGCTCAGTACTCAGGGTGCTGGGTGCTCAGTGCTCGGGGTGCTCAGTGCTCAGTACTCAAGGTAATGGGTGCTCAGTGCTCAGGGTGCTGGGTGCTCAGTACTCAGGGTGCTCAGTGCTCAGTACTCGGTGTGCTGGGTGCTCAGTGCTCAGGGTGCTCAGTGCTCAGTGCTCGGGGTGCTGGGTGCTCAGTTCTCGGGGTGCTTGGTGCTCAGTACTCGGGGTGCTGTGTGCTCAGTGCTCAGGGTGCTGGGTGCTCAGTGCTCAGGGTGCTGGGTGCTCAGTGCTCAGGGTGCTGGGTTCTCAGTGCTCGGGGTGCTCGGTGCTCAGTATTCAGGGTGCTGGGTGCTCAGTACTCAGGGTGCTGGGTGCTCAGTACTCAGGGTGCTGGGTGCTCAGTACTCAGGGTTCTGGGTGCTCAGTGCTCAGGGTGCTGGGTGCTCAGTACTCAGGGTGCTGGGTGCTCAGTACTCAGGGTGCTCAGTGCTCACGGTTCTGGGTGCTCAGTGCTCAGTGCACAGGGTGCTGGGTGCTCATTGCTCAGTGCTCAGCGTGCTGTTTGCTCAGTCCTCGGGGTGCTGTGTGCTCAGTTCTCTGGGTGCTCAGTGCTCAGTCCTCAGGGTGCTGGGTGCTCAGTACTCAGGGTGCTGGGTGCTCAGTACTCAGGGAGCTCAGTGCTCGTGGTGCAGGGTGCTCAGTACTCAGGGTGCTGGGTGCTCAGTACTCAGGGTGCTCAGTCTTCGGGGTGCGGGGTGCTCAGTACTCAAGGTGCTGGGTGCTCAGTGCTCAGGGTGCTGGGTGCTCAGTGCTCGGGGTGCTGGGTGCTCAGTACTCAGGGTGCTCAGTGCTCAGTGCTCGGGGTGCTCGGTGCTCAGTACAAAGGGTGCTGGGTGCTCAGTACTCAGGGTGCTGGGTGCTCAGTGCTCAGGGTGCTCGGTGCTCAGTACTCAGGGTGCTGTGTGCTCATTCTCGGGGTTCTGGGTGCACAGTGCTCGGGGTGCTGGGTGCTCAGTGCTCGGGGTGCTGGGTGCTCAGTACTCAGGGTGCTGGGTGCTCAGTGCTCGGTGTGCTCGGTGCTCAGTGCTCAGTGTGCTGGGTGCTCAGTCCTCGAGGTGCTCCGTGCTCAGTGCTCGGGGTGCTGGGTGCTCAGTACTCAGGGTGCTGGGTGCTCAGTTCTCAGCGTGCTCAGTGCTCAGGGTGCTGGGTGCTCAGTGCTCGGTGTGCTCGGTTCTCAGTACTCAGAGTGCTGGGTGCTCATTGCTCGGGGTGCTGGGTGCTCAGTGCTCAGGGTGCTGGGTGCTCAGTACTCAGGGTGTTGGGTGCTAAGTGCTCGGGGTGCTGGGTGCTCAGGACTCAGGGTGCTGGGTGCTCAGTGCTCGGGGTGATCAGTGCACAGTACTCAGGGTGCTTGGTGCTCAGTGCTCGGGGTGCTCGGTGCTCAGTACTCAGGGTGCTGGGTGCTCAGTGCTCGGGGTGCTTGGTGCTCAGTGCTCAGTGTGCTCGGTGCTCAATACTCAGGGTGCTGGGTGCTCAGTACTCAGGGTGCTGGGTGCTCAGTGCTCAGGGTGCTGGGTGCTCAGTGCTCGGGGTGCTGGGTGCTCAGTGCTCGGGGTTCTGGGTGCTCAGTGCTCGGGGTGCTGGGTGCTCAGTGCTCGGGGTGCTGGGTGCTCAGTGCTCGGGGTGCTGGGTGCTCAGTGCTCGGGGTGCTTCGTGCTCAGTACTCGGGGTGCTGGGTGCTCAGTGCTCAGGGTGCTGGATCTCAGTGCTCGGGGTACTGGGTACTCAGTGCTCAGTACACAGGGCGCTGAGTGCTCAGTGCTCGGGGTGCTGGGTGCTCAATGCTCAGTACTCAGGGTGATGGGTGCTCAGTGCTTGGGGTGCTGGGTGCTCAGTGCTCGGGGTGCTCGCTGCTCAGTACTCAGGGTTCTCAGTGCTCAGTTCTCAGGGTGCTGGGTGCTCAGTACTCAGGGTGCTCAGTGCTCAGTACTCGGGGTGCTGGGTGCTCAGTGCTCAGGGTGCTCAGTGCTCAGTGCTCGGTGTGCTGGGTGCTCAGTGCTCGGGGTGCTGGGTGCTCAGTGCTCGGAGTTCTGGGTGCTCAGTACTCAGGGTGCTGGGTGCTCAGTGCTCAGGGTGCTGGGTGCTCAGTAGTCAGGGTGCTGGGTGCTCAGTATTCAGGGTGCTGGGTGCTCAGTGCTCAGGGTGCTCGGTGCTTAGTACTCATGGTGCTGGGTACTCAGTGCTCAGGGTGCTCATTCTCGGGGTGCTGGGTGCTCAGTACTCAGGGTGCTGGGTGCTCAGTGCTCGGGGTTCTGGGTGCTCAGTGCTTGGTGTGCTCGGTGCTCAGTACTCAGGGTGCTCAGTGCTCGGGGAGCTCGGTGCTCAGTACTCAGGGTGCTGGGTGCTCAGTGCTCGGGGACCTGGATGCTCAGTACTCAGGGTGCTGGGTGCTCAGTGCTCAGGGTGCTGGGTGATAAGTACTCAGGGTGCTCGGTGCTCAGTACTCAGGGTGCTGGGTGCTCAGTGCTCAGGGTGCTGGGTGCTCAGTACTCAGGGTGCTCAGTGCTCAGTACTCGGGGTGCTGGGTGCTCAGTGCTCAGGGTACTCAGTGCTCAGTGCTCGGTGTGCTGGGTGCTCAGTGCTCGGGGTGCTGGGTGCTCAGTACTCAGGGTGCTCAGTGCTCAGTACTCGGTGTGCTGGTTGCTCAGTGCTCAGGGTGCTGGGTGCTCAGTGCTCAGGGTGCTCGGTGCTCAGTACTCGGGGTGCTGGGTGCTCATTCTCGGGGTGCTGGGTGCTCAGTGCTCGGGGTGCTTGGTGCTCAGTACTCAGGGTGCTGGGTGCTCAGTGCTCAGGGTGCTGGGTGCTCAGTACTCAGGGTGCTGTGTGCTCAGTGCTCAGGGTGCTGGGTGCTCAGTACTCAGGGTTCTGGGTGTTAAGTGCTCAGGGTTCTGGGTGCTCAGTACTCAGGGTGCTGGGAGCTCAGTGCTCAGGGTGATCGGTGCTCAGTACTCAGGGTGCTCAGTACTCAGGGTGCTGGGTGCTCAGTGCTCGGGGTGCTGGGTGCTCAGTACTGAGGGTGCTGGGTGCTCAGTGCTTTGGGTTCTGGGTGCTCAGTGCTCAGGGTGATCGGTGCTCAGTACTCAGGGTGCTGGGTGCTCAGTGCTCAGGGTGCTGGGTGCTCAGTCCTCAGGGTGCTCAGTGCTCAGGGTGCTGGGTGCTCAGTGCTCGGGGTGCTGGGTGCTCAGTACTCAGGGTGCTGAGTGCTCAGTACTCAATGTGCTGGGTGCTCAGTACTCAGGGTGCTGGGTGCTCAGTGCTCAGGGTGCTGGGTGATCGGTGCTCAGTGCTCAGGGTCCTGGGTGCAGAGTACTCAGGGTGATGGGTGCTAAGTGCTCGGGGTGCTGGGTGCACAGTACTCAGGGTGCTCCGTGCTCAGTACTCAGGGTGCTGGGTGCTCATTGCTCGGGGTGCTCGGTGCTCAGTACACAGGGTGCTGGGTGCTCAGTGCTCGGGGTGCTCGGTGCTCAGTACTCAGGGTGCTGGGTGTTCAGTGCTCGGGGTGCTGGGTGCTCAGTACTCAGGGTGCTGGGTGCTCAGTACTCGGGTGCTGGGTGCTCAGTGCTCAGGGTGCTGGGTGCTCAGTGCTCAGGGTGCTGGGTGCTCAGAGCTCAGTACTCAGGGTGCTGGGTGCTCACTGCACGGGGTGCTGGGTGCTCAGTGCTCAGTACTCAGGGTGCTGAGTGCTCAGTGCTCGGGGTGCTGGATGCTCAGTGCACAGGGTGCTGGGTGCTCAGTGCTCAGGGTGCTGGGTGCTCAGTGCTCGGGGTGCTGGGTGCTCAGTACTCAGGGTGCTGGGTGCTCAGTACTCAGGGTGCTGGGTGCTCAGTGCTCAGGGTGCTGGGTGCTCAGTGCTCAGGGTGCTGGGTGCTCAGTGCTCAGTACTCAGGGTGCTGGGTGCTCAGTGCTCAGTACTCAGGGTGCTGGGTGCTCAGTCCTCGGGGTGCTGGGTGCTCAGTGCTCAGTACTCAGGGTGCTGGGTGCTCAGTGCTCGGGGTGCTGGGTGCTCAGTGCTCAGTACTCAGGGTGCTGGGTGCTCAGTGCTCAGGGTGCTCGGTGCTCAGTGCTCAGGGTGCTCAGTGCTCGGGGTGCTCGGAGCTCAGTACTCAGGGTGCTGGGTGCTCAGTGCTCGGGGTGCTCGGTGCTCAGTACTCAGGGTGCTGGGTGCTCAGTGCTCGGGGTGCTGGGTGCTCAGTGCTCAGTACTCAGGGTGCTGGGTGCTCAGTGCTCAGGGTGCTGTGTGCTCAGTGCTCAGGGTGCTGGGTGCTCAGTGCTCAGGGTGGTGGGTACTCAGTGCTCAGGGTGCTGGGTGCTCAGTACTCAGGGTGCTGGGTGCTCAGTACTCAGGGTGCTGGGTGCTCAGTGCTCGGGGTGCTATGTGCTCAGTGCTCGCGGTGCTGGGTGCTCAGTGCTCGGGGTGCTCGGTGCTCAGTACTCAGGGTGCTGGGTGCTCAGTCCTCGAGGTGCTCAGTAATCAGGGTGCTGTGTGTGCAGTGCTCAGGGTGCTGGGTTCTCAGTACTCAGGGTGCTCGTTGCTTAGTACTCAGTGTGCTGGGTGCTCAGTACTCCGGGTGCTGGGTGCTCAGTGCTCAAGGTGCTAGGTGCTCAGTACTCACTGTGCTCATTGCCCAGGGTGCAGGGTTCTCAGTACTCAGGGTGCT